>NC_133740.1:8892477-9122477 GCF_048934315.1 Petromyzon marinus | reverse complement strand
CGGCGTCGTCATCATCGTCGTCGGCGTCGTCATCGGCGTCGTCAGCATCACAGCGTCGTCATCGTCGTCATCGTCACAGCGTCGTCATCATCGTCAGCATCACAGCATGGTCAGCGTCGTCGTCGGCGTCGTCGGCGTCGTCGTCGGCGTCGTCGGCGTCGTCATCGTCGGCGTCGTCACGGCATCGTCACCGTCACCGTCGTCGTCGCCGGTGACCCACGTTGCGGCGCAGGAACTCCGTGTACTCGTGTCCCAGCGTCCCGGCGGGGAGCGAGCGGAGGCGCGGGAGGTCCAGGGTGGACGTGGAGATCCGGGGACGCTCGCTGAGACCCACGCGGGGAGACGGCCACCGGACAGTTCGGCGCGCCGCAGCAGAATCGGGACCCGGTATTTTATTACCGCAGGACGAATCCGAAGAGCTACGGAGCTCGTTTGTTTTTTTTGTTTTTGTTTTTTACTCACGGGCGTCTCGCCAGGCAAGAATGCGACAAACGCAGTCACACAAACACAGCGATAGCAGCGCAGCGTTCAAGACGGGTAAACGCATCACCCGGACACTTCACAAATACGACACTACACCATCCCCCCCCCCCCGCATCCAATGCCCCAGTGAACTGCCATGTAGCTCTTTGTCAGAGGCGACGCCCTGGGCCACCGCAAATGACAGCCGCTCAACAAAGTGGGACCCGTCCCCCCCCTCCCCCACATCGTGTGGACATCCACAGCAGCCGAAGGTGATCTCGATGCGCGTCTTTAAACGTGGATGGGAATAAAAACCGGAGGACCCGGAGCGGGAATGAAAGAGCATTCCACGGCTTGTCGGATACCTCCGTAATGACAACAGAGCCTGCATGCGGTGTGAGTGGACTGGTGGCCACGGGAGGTAATGACAGGGGAGTCAGTTGTGAGTATGAAGGGACTGGTGGCCACGGGAGGTAATGACAGGGGAGTCAGTCGTGAGTGCGAAGGGACTGGTGGCTACGGGAGGTAATGACAGGGGAGTCAGTTGTGAGTATGAAGGGACTGGTGGCTACGGGAGGTAATGACAGGGGAGTCAGTTGTGAGCGTGAGTGGACTAGTGGCCACGGGAGGTAATGACAGGGGAGTCAGTTGTGAGGCGAAGGGACTGGTGGCCACGGGAGGTAATGACAGGGGAGTCAGTTGTGAGGCGAAGGGACTGGTGGCCACGGGAGGTAATGACAGGGGAGTCAGTTGTGAGGCGAAGGGACTGGTGGCCACGGGAGGTAATGACAGGGGAGTCAATTGTGAGTATGAAGGGACTGGTGGCCACGGGAGGTAATGACAGGGGAGTCAGTTGTGAGTATGAAGGGACTGGTGGCCACGGGAGGTAATGACAGGGGAGTCAGTCGTGAGTGCGAAGGGACTGGTGGCCATGGGAGGTAATGACAGGGGAGTCAGTTGTGAGTGTGAAGAGACTGGTGGCCACGGGAGGTAATGACAGGGGAGTCAGTTGTGAGCGCGAAGGGACTGGTGGCCACGGGAGGTAATGACAGGGGAGTCAGTTGTGAGCGTGAAGGGACTGGTGGCCACGGGAGGTAATGACAGGGGAGTCAGTCGTGAGTGCGAAGGGACTGGTGGCTACGGGAGGTAATGAGAGGGGAGTCAGTTGTGAGTGTGAGTGGACTAGTGGCCACAGGAGGTAATGACAGGGGAGTCAGTTGTGAGTGTGAAGGGACTGGTGGCCATGGGAGGTAATGACAGGGGAGTCAGTTGTGAGTATGAAGGGACTGGTGGCCACGGGAGGTAATGACAGGGGAGTCAGTCGTGAGTGCGAAGGGACTGGTGGCCACGGGAGGTAATGACAGGGGAGTCAGTTGTGAGTGTGAAGGGACTGGTGGCCACGGGAGGTAATGACAGGGGAGTCAGTTGTGAGGCGAAGGGACTGGTGGCCACGGGAGGTAATGACAGGGGAGTCAGTTGTGAGTATGAAGGGACTGATGGCCACGGGAAGTAATGACAGGGGAGTCAGTTGTGAGTATGAAGGGACTGGTGGCCACGGGAGGTAATGACAGGGGAGTCAGTCGTGAGCGCGAAGGGACTGGTGGCCACGGGAGGTAATGACAGGGGAGTCAGTTGTGAGGCAAAGGGACTGGTGGCCACGGGAGATAATGACAGGGGAGTCAGTTGTGAGTGTGAAGGGACTGGTGGCCACGGGAGGTAATGACAGGGGAGTCAGTTGTGAGGCGAAGGGACTGGTGGCCACGGGAGGTAATGACTGGGGAGTCAGTTGTGAGGCGAAGGGACTGGTGGCCACGGGAGGTAATGACAGGGGAGTCAGTTGTGAGTGTGAAGGGACTGGTGGCCACGGGAGGTAATGACAGGGGAGTCAGTTGTGAGGCGAAGGGACTGGTGGCCATGGGAGGTAATGACTGGGGAGTCAGTTGTGAGGCGAAGGGACTGGTGGCCACGGGAGGTAATGACTGGGGAGTCAGTTGTGAGCGCGAAGGGACTGGTGGCCACGGGAGGTAATGACAGGGGAGTCAGTTGTGAGGCAAAGGGACTGCTGGCCACGGGAGGTAATGACAGGGGAGTCAGTCGTGAGTGCGAAGGGACTGGTGGCCACGGGAGGTAATGACAGGGGAGTCAGTTGTGAGTGTGAAGGGACTGGTGGCCACGGGAGGTAATGACAGGGGAGTCAGTTGTGAGGCGAAGGGACTGGTGGCCACGGGAGGTAATGACAGGGGAGTCAGTTGTGAGTATGAAGGGACTGATGGCCACGGGAAGTAATGACAGGGGAGTCAGTTGTGAGTATGAAGGGACTGGTGGCCACGGGAGGTAATGACAGGGGAGTCAGTCGTGAGCGCGAAGGGACTGGTGGCCACGGGAGGTAATGACAGGGGAGTCAGTTGTGAGGCGAAGGGACTGGTGGCCACGGGAGATAATGACAGGGGAGTCAGTTGTGAGTGTGAAGGGACTGGTGGCCACGGGAGGTAATGACAGGGGAGTCAGTTGTGAGGCGAAGGGACTGGTGGCCACGGGAGGTAATGACTGGGGAGTCAGTTGTGAGGCGAAGGGACTGGTGGCCACGGGAGGTAATGACAGGGGAGTCAGTTGTGAGTGTGAAGGGACTGGTGGCCACGGGAGGTAATGACAGGGGAGTCAGTTGTGAGGCGAAGGGACTGGTGGCCATGGGAGGTAATGACTGGGGAGTCAGTTGTGAGGCGAAGGGACTGGTGGCCACGGGAGGTAATGACTGGGGAGTCAGTTGTGAGCGCGAAGGGACTGGTGGCCACGGGAGGTAATGACAGGGGAGTCAGTTGTGAGGCAAAGGGACTGCTGGCCACGGGAGGTAATGACAGGGGAGTCAGTTGTGAGGCGAAGGGACTGGTGGCCACGGGAGGTAATGACAGGGGAGTCAGCTGTGAATGCGAAGGGACTGGTGGCTGCGGGAGGTAATGACAGGGGAGTCAGTTGTGAGCGCGAAGGGACTGGTGGCCACGGGAATGTTCGAGGAGGGAGCTTGGTCAGGCGAAAGAAGAGGGCGGTAGAGCGTGCCGGTGGGGCGAGCGTCCAGAGTCAGCGAGAGTGATCGAGAAGGGGGAGGGGGGGGCGTGACCTCGCGTTGGTATATAAAGGGGAGATGCGCGGGAGACTCGGGGCTGTCGCGGTGGGGATCTCCGCCTGATGTCAAGTGAACGCGTCTTCAGCAAAAGTGCCATCTCAAGAGAAGCTGCGTCAAGTCGTCATTAAACGAGTAAAGGTTCCCGGCTCCCGGGTGTGCCGACCGACGCCAAATTCACCTGAGCACGCGCCTCCCTTCCTCCGTGTCCGCCATAGCCCTCCGAAGTCGACGCAATGCGGAGAGCCCGGTGGTCTCGCTCAGCACGGCCACCATGTCTAGACAACGGGAAGCTTTTACTCCCCGGCGCAACCGGTTGGCGGGCTGAAGGAGTAACCGATCGGCGGGCGTTCGTTTAGGCGACGGAGAGGGGGCGGCGGGGGGGGGGGGGGGGGTTACGCGACACAACATTCATACTTCACGCGATCTGACCCACTGTCGCGAAAGCCTCCGACGTGTTAAACGCGAATTGCAGAGAGACAACCGGAACCGGGGGCCTGAACCAGCGGCCGCCTCGCCGCTGAGGCCGTCGCGTGCCGTGTGTGTGAGGCTTGCGGGCGGCCCGCGGGCCTCTGGGTGGACCCACCCCGAGATGACCGGCAGGTGAACCGCCCATGCCGACACAGGACTCGCAATCAGGATAACGACGGCTCCACCTGTGTAGCCGTTGGCGGACTACTGGGCCGGGGTGCTGTCAGCGAGCGTCCCGTGAAGGAAGCCGACACGATGTGGGGGTTGGGTGGTTAACACCACGCCCGGACGTCTCTGCCTCCGCGCAGTGCCGGATGATCCTAGTAGCAAAAGTAGCTACAAAAGTAGTAGCTACTACACGTGTAGTAGCTACTACACGTAGCTACAAATGTAGTAGCTACTACAAGTGTAGTAGTAGTAGCTACTACAAGTGTAGTAGTAGCTACTACAAGTGTACTACTACACTTGTAGTAGCTACTACTACACTTGTAGTAGCTACTACATGTGTAGTATCTACACGTGTAGTAGTATCTACATGTAGTAGTAGCTACGGGCCCCGCACTTTCAAGGGGCCCGCGCTAAACGCTTTCAAGCTATCAATTCCGGTTCAGTGATTCTGCACTGGCTCTATTACTATAGTACTACACCGCCTTCAACTTTTATGAACGACTGGGCGTTTAAGGTTAGCGATTTGTCGTATTATCTGGCTGCGCAAGCAAATGAAAAAATACAATTTACTTGACTATGCAAGCAAAAAAAATGTACGTGTTTTCATATTCGCGTGTTTTTTTTGTTTGTTTGTTATTTAAGGCCCCCTTTAGAACGTATGGCTACAGGTGCCCGCACCTAGCTTCATCCGGAGCGAGTCGACATCTCCCAGCCGCGGCGAGATGCGACCTCGCAGAGACGCTCACCGTGGCGGTAGGGGTTGTAGAGCGACATGAACGCCGATCCGGCCGCGAGCAACGCTCTCTGCTGCGGAGTGACGCGTTGGTGCGTCGGGTAAAGTTTATCACCCTCTCCTCCTCCTCCTCTTCCCTGATCCTCCTGAAGTCTCCTCGCCTCACCCGCCTTCTCCCGAGCTCCCGGCGCCTCCGTGTTGCCATTCCACGCAGCTGAGAGGGGTGGGGGGGAGGGGAAATGTAACGGAAGCTAAGCAAGCGTCGGTCTGGTTAGATTCACGTAGAGACATCCATAGATTCACACAGAGACCCACAGACTCGTACAGAGACCCAGAGACTCGCACAGAGACCCACAGACTTGCACTGAGACCCACAGACTTGCACTGAGACCCACAGACTCGCACAGAGACCCAAAGACTCACACAGAGATCCATATACTCGCACCGAGACCCACAGACTCGCACTGAGACCCACAGACCTGCACAGAGACCCACAGACTCGCACAGAGACCCAAAGACTCGCAGCGACCCACAGACTCACACAGAGATCCATACACTCACACAGAGATCCATACACTCACACAGAGATCCATACACTCACACAGAAACCACCGTCTGACCTCACCTGGGTCATCTCCGATATTAGGAAGCTACTGGACCTATGCTGGACTTTTAAATCATCATCGAGATTGACAAACTCGTTTCTTTCTAACTACTTTTAGCGTTTAGTTTGTTGTCTTTCCCCCGCACCAACGATTAGCATGGCTGCCTCCGTACTGTGCAAAAGAAGTTCAACATACATACTACACTACACACTACTATACACTACACTATACACTACTTTTTCACTACACCGCTATAATAAATTGAAAATGTATTTCCTTAGAACTGCTTCTTGTTGTCGTTGTGTGTAGTTTGTTGTCCTTCCCCCGCACCTCCGATTAGCGCCGTTGGCTCCATAGTGTGCGAAAGAAGTTCTACATACATACAGTACTACACTATACAAGACTATACACTGCACTACGTACGGTGCAAAGGAAGTTCAACGTACATACAATGTGGGTAATTTCCCCTAACGCCGCCACTAACTACCACCACCTCCACTTCCAAAATGTCTGTCCAACTTGGAGCAGTAAGATCGAATCTCACAGGCACAAAGACACACACTCAACAAAGATCTCCCGTATGGCCTTAACAGACTGTTGGAGCAAGTGCTGTTAGCGAGCACCCATGAAGGCCGGAACGGTACACGAGGGGGTGGGTGGCCAGCACCACGCCCGACTGCCTTTGTCTCCCCAGTGGCGATGTTTACTACACACCACACCAGGTACTCATTTGAGGCTGAGTCAACCTAGGGGAGGCCCAGGACCGGTTCAGATCATCGTCACCGGTATTGGCCGTGAGCGGGAATCGAACTCGGGTTGCCGGGTTCGAAGCACAGCGTAGCGCTAACAACTACACTACCACTCCCCGTACAAAAACACACACGAAGATAAAGACACACACACAAAAACACACACAAAGATAAAGACACACAACAACAACAACAACAACCGCCATTCGCCACTAAGTGACGGTGACGTCACCACGACGCTTGTGCCAGGCTATGTGCACCCTGAGGCCACGTGAAGTGTCGAACGCCCGCTGGCAGGAGGTCACGGGGCAGACCCAGGTGCCACGGGTCGACTGACTGAGATGACTGGCTGATGCACCACCTGTGCCCCCTACTGTGCCAACCTGCTGTGCTTTAGCCACCCGGCGCTCCGCTCGCTGTTGTGAGCGTCGCTCCTCCGCCCTCCGTTGTTGTTGGAGGGCGACTGCCTCCAACTGCCCAGTAGCATCCTTCACGAGCCTCCTCCACAGAGGCCGATCTTGACACCGCTGGTACCAGTCATCGGCAAGTCCACTCAGCTCCACGTCCTCCTGTACCACATCACTCCATCTCTTCTCTAGCCCGTGCCGCGCCCGCTTAGCCCCCTCAATCCGGCCAAACAAAAGCTGTTTCGGCATGCGGTGGCTGGGCATGCGGGCTACATGACCCAGCCATCGCAGCCTTGCCTGCCGGAGGAGCTCACCGATGGGACCCTGCCCAGATCTTTCAAGGATTTGTGAGCTCCTCACACAATCCAGTCTGGTTAAACCCAGGATGGATCGTAGGCAGGTCAGCCTAAATGTTTCTAACCGGCGAAGATGTTCCATTAGGGGGGTCCACGTTTCGCAAGCGTAGAGAAGGGAGGGAATGACCGTGGCCGAGAAGACCTGAAGCTTAGTGCGGAGCGACAGACCAGGTAGCTTCCACACAGCGTTACGCAACCGATGAAAAGATATTGCCGCTCGACTGATTCGGAGTGAGACCTCTGCTGTTAAACTGGAGCCAGTCATAAGCACACTGCCCAGGTATGGGAAACTCTCCACTCTCTCCACAACTGCCCCATCACCGATTGGGAGTTGTGGGGGTGGAGTGTCCGATGGTACAAAATACCCAGGCAGGTGCTTAGTTTTGGTGGGGCTGATGGTAAGGCCCCACCTCTTAGTGGCACGCTCCAGTCTCAGCAGCAGCGTCTCCAACTCCTCCTCTGACTGAGCAGCTATTACCAAGTCATCAGCATACATAACGTGGTTGAGCAATAGGGAGCCATCCCTTGACCGCACCCGGGCATCGATTAGCCTCCCATTATATCTGTACCATATGGAGATTCCCCCGGTACAGCTATTGAAGGCTTCACGAACTACGTGGTCAAAATAGATGTTAAATAATGTGGGAGCCAGAGGACATCCCTGTCGCACCCCAAGGTGTACAGGGAATGGCTCTGACTCCCGGCCACGTAGTTTTACCCGGGCCCGCTCACCATCATGAAGGTCCTTAATGATCGTGAGCAGAGGGTCAGGTACTCCAAAAGCACGAGGAACGACCCAGAGCCCAGGCCTACTGATGGTATCATAGGCCTTGACCAGGTCAATAAAGCAGAGATGTAGGTCTTGTTGGAATTCCCTACACCTCTGCTGTAGCAGACGGACAGAAAATATGGCATCTGTGCAGGACCGCCCTTTCCTGAAACCGCATTGGGGCTCCGCAAGCCTCTCCTCAGCGTGCCTGGCAAGGCGATGCTGAATAATCCTTGCCAGGACCTTTCCCGGCACACTGAGGAGTGAGATGCCCCTGTAGTTGTTACAGTCTGTGCGGTCCCCCTTCTTAAAAAGGGGGACCACCAGGGCATCCTTCCAATCCTGCGGAACCCGTCCAGTGGTCCAGACTGTTGTTATGATGTCATATAGGGCAGTCTGTGCACAAACGCCACCCTCCCTCAGCATTTCGCTTGGGAGATCATCTCTGCCCGCTGCCTTTCCTGGTCTCAGACTCCGGATCGCCTTCAATACTTCCTCAGTAGATGGCACCTCAGCCAGCCACTCACAGGGGGTGACTTCATCCAATATTTGAGGCACCGCAGCCTCAGCAGGGTCATCCTCACTTTGTGCCACGATGTTTTCCTGGCTGTGGGATTTTCCCTCCCCCAGGACCTCACAGAAATGCTCAGCAAATCTGCGAACCTGTTCCTGGGGGTCGGAAATTGGATCACCGTTTTTTCCCCTAATGATGGTAATAGGTGTGGCGCTGCAGGTTACTTTTTTGATGGAGTTAAATAGCGATTTGTGATCACGGGCCACTGAGGCAGACTCCATCTCCTCAGCAACCCGCGACCACCACCCATCCTTGCAGCGCCTCACGGCTCTCCGAACCTCCGAGCGAAGGCTGCGGTAAGCCTCCTCATTCTCTGACGTGGGATTCTGTAGCCGATGACAGTGGGCCTGTCGCTTTTTCTCAACCATCCTGAACAACTCCTCTGTCATCCAGGGTGTCTGGGGAGGTCTGGACCGCGTACCCAAAGCAGCCAATGCAGCTGCATGAGTCACAGTCCTAAACCTCGCCCATTTACCCTCGACATCAGGAGGAGTCGGGGACGATGCCAATCCCAGCCGCAAGCGATGATGAAATTCTCGCTTGCAACTTTCATCAGATAACTGAGACCAGGCCACTTTAGGTTGGAATGGGGTCCTGGGTGTACACCCACCACCGGAGTGGAAGAATGGCAGGCGCATCTTACAGATGACTAGTCGATGGTCAGAGGGCAGATCAGCTCCACGGTAGGTCCTGGTGTCAAGGACATGGGCTCGCATTCGCTGGTCCGTCACTATGTAGTCCAGCAGATGTTCTTGCTTGGACCCGGCATGCATCCATGATGTTGTGTGGATGCGCCGATGCCGGAACAGCGTGTTGGTAATTACAAGCCCATGGGCTGCACAAAAATCTAGCAGCCTCCTACCGTTGTTATTGAGCTGATCTGGCCCATGCCCTCCAATCACTCCAGACCAGGTGCCAGTATCATGACCAACTCGGGCATTGAAGTCACCCAACATGATGACTCTATCCCGAGGGGCCACTTTAGCCAGCACCTGTGACAGGAGGTCATAGAAGGCATCTGACTCATCGGCTTTGCCTGCATCCCTCCACGGATGTTCATCTTCGGTGGGGGCATAAGTAACCACGACCACCATTCCTCGCCTCCGGTTGATGGGAAGGCGAGCCCAAAGTAGCCTGGGGCTTACAGCTTCCCACACCTCACCGCCACGCTCCCACGCCCCCTTCATTCTTTTGTTCAAAAGAAGACCCACACCCTGTTGTTTGGCAGTCTGCTGCCCCGAGTAGAGGACTGTCCACCCCTCATGGTGGCAGGAGCCAGAGCCGGTCCACCGGACCTCCTGAATGCCGCATAGATCCAGGCGGTACCGGTCCAGCTCCCGACAGAGGAGTGGCAGCCTCTCCTCTGCAGTGAGCGTTCGAACATTCCACGTGGCCACCCGTAGTGGCTTTTCGTTGTTTCTGGAGTAGCCCCGAGGGTAGGTATTCAATCTCCTGGCTCCGCCAATTGGGGTTTGGCCAGGAGACGTCATAGACGCCTGGCCCCCCGGAGCCTCCGGCACAAGCTTAGTTGTTACATATTTCACTTTAATTCGTGGTTTTGTGGTAATTAATTGAAGGTGGAGGGGTTACCAGCCCCTCGCACCCGTCCAGAGCCCCCGTTTAGCCCCTGTGGTGGACACATATGCCATGAGGGGAGGAGCCAATCAAAATTGGAACTCCCCCCACAGCACTGTCCACGACAGAGTTGCCCGTCCGGCACCGCGAGGAGGTAGGGGGTTGTTTTGCGCAAAACACACACGCAAAAACATACAAAGACAACAACAACCGCCATTCACCACTAAGTGGCGGTGACGTCACCACGACGCTTGTGCCAGGCTATGTGCACCCTGAGGCCACGTGAAGTGTCGAACGCCCGCTGGCAGGAGGTCACTGGGCAGACCCAGGTGCCACTGGTCGACTGACTGAGATGACTGGCTGATGCACCACCTGTGCCCCCTACTGTGCCAACCTGCTGTGCTTTAGCCACCCGGCGCTCCGCTCGTTGTTGTGAGTGTCGCTCCTCCGCCCTCCGTTGTTGTTGGAGGGCGACTGCCTCCAACTGCCCAGTAGCGTCCTTCACGAGCCTCCTCCACAGAGGCCGATATTGACACCGCTGGTACCAGTCATCGGCAAGTCCACTCAGCTCCACGTCCTCCTGTACCACATCACTCCATCTCTTCTCTAGCCCGTGTCGCGCCCGTTTAGCCCCCTCAATCCGGCCGAACAAAAGCTGTTTCGGCATGCGGTGGCTGGGCATGCGGGCTACATGACCCAGCCAACGCAGCCTCGCCTGCCGGAGAAGCTCACCGATGGGACCTTACCCAGATCTTTCAAAGATTTGTGAGCTCCTCACACAATTCAGTCTGGTTAAACCCAGGATGGATCGTAGGCAGGCCAGCCTAAATGTTTCTAACCGGCGAAGATGTTCCATTAGGGGGGTCCACGTTTCGCAAGCGTAGAGAAGGGAGGGAATGACCGTGGCCGAGAAGACCTGAAGCTTAGTGCGGAGCGAGAGACCAGGTAGCTTCCACACAGTGTTACACAACCGATGAAAAGATATTGCCGCTCGACTGATTCGGAGTGAGACCTCTGCTGTTAAACTGGAGCCGGTCATAAGCACACTGCCCAGGTATGGGAAACTCTCCACTCGCTCCACAACTGCCCCATCACCGATTAGGAGTTGTGGGGGTGGAGTGTCCGATGGTACAAAATACCCAGGCAGGTGCTTAGTTTTGGTGGGTCTGATGGTAAGGCCCCACCTCTTAGTGGCACGCTCCAGTCTCAGCAGCAGCGTCTCCAACTCCTCCTCTGAATGAGCAGCTATTACCAAATCATCAGCATACATAACGTGGTTGAGCAATAGGGAGCCATCCTTTGACCGCACCCGGGCATCGATCAGCCTCCCATTATATCTGTACCATATGGAGATTCCCCCGGTACAGCTATTGAAGGCTTCACGAACTACGTGGTCAAAATAGATGTTAAATAATGTGGGAGCCAGAGGACATCCCTGTCGCACCCCAAGGTGTACAGGGAATGGCTCTGACTCCCGGCCACGTAGTTTTACCCGGGCCCGTTCACCATCATGAAGGTCCTTAATGATCGTGAGCAGAGGGTCAGGTACTCCAAAAGCATGAAGAACAACCCAGAGCCCAGGCCTACTGATGGTATCATAGGCCTTGACCAGGTCAATAAAGCAGAGATGTAGGTCTTGTTGGAATTCCCTACACCTCTGCTGTAGCAGACGGACAGAAAATATGGCATCTTTGCAGGACCGCCCTTTCCTGAAACTGCATTGGGGCTCCGCAAGCCACTCCTCAGCGTGCCTGGCAAGGCGATGTTGAATAATCCTTGCCAGGACCTTTCCCGGCACACTGAGGAGTGAGATGCCCCTGTAGTTGTTACAGTCTGTGCGGTCCCCCTTCTTAAAGGGGGACCACCAGGGCATCCTTCCAATCCTGCGGAACCCGTCCAGTGGTCCAGACTGTTGTTATGATGTCATATAGGGCAGTCTGTGCACAAACGCTACCCTCCCTCAGCATTTCGCTTGGGAGATCATCTCTGCCCGCTGCCTTTCCTGGTCTCAGACTCCTGATCGCCTTCAGTACTTCCTCAACAGATGGCACCTCAGCCAGCCACTCATAGGGGGTGACTTCTTCCAATATTTGAGGCACCGCAGCCTCAGCAGGGTCATCCTCACTTTGTGCCATGATGTTTTCCTGGCTGATGGATTTTCCCTCACCCAAGACCTCACAAAAATGCTCAGCAAATCTGCAAACCTGTTCCTGGGGGTCGAAGATTGGATCACCGTTTTTTCCCCTAATGATGGTAATAGGTATGGTGCTGCAGGTTACTTTTTTGATGGAGTTAAATAGAGATTTATGATCACGGGCCACTGAGGCAGACTCCATCTCCTCAGCAACCCACGACCACCACCCATCCTTGCAGCGCCTCACGGCTCTCCGAACCTCCGAGCGAAGGCTGCGGTAAGCCTCCTCATTCTCTGACGTGGGATTCTGTAGCCGATGACAGTGGGCCTGTCACTTTTTCTCTATCCTGAACACCTCTGTCAGCCAGGGTCTATGGGGAGGTCTGGATCGCGTACCCAAAGCAGCCATTGCAGCTGCATGAGTCACAGTCCTAAACTTCGCCCATTTACCCTCAACATCAGGAGGAGTGGGGGACGATACCAACCCCAGCCGCAAGCGATGATGAAATTTTCGCTTGCAACTTTCATCAGCTGAGACCAGGCCACTTTAGGTTGGAATGGGGTCCTGGGTGTACACCCACCACCGGAGTGGAAGAATGGCAGGCGCATCTTACAGATGACTAGTCGATGGTCAGAGGGCAGATCAGCTCGACGGTAGGTCCTGGTGTCAAGGACATGGGCTCGCATCCGCTGGTCCGTCACTGTGTAGTCCAGCAGATGTTCTTGCTTGGACCCGGCATGCATCCATGATGTTGTATGGATGCGCCGATGCCGGAACAGTGTGTTGGTAATTACAAGCCCATGGGCTGCACAAACATCTAGCAGCCTCCTACCGTTGTTATTGAGCTGATCTGGCCCATGCCCTCCAATCACTCCAGACCAGGTGCCAGCATCATGACCAACTCGGGCATTGAAGTCACCCAACATGATGACTCTATCCCGAGGGGCCACTTTAGCCAGCACCTGTGACAGGAGGTCATAGAAGGCATCTGACTCATCGGCTTTGCCTGCATCCCTCCACGGATGTTCATCTTCGGTGGGAGCATAAGTAACCACGACCACCATTCCTCGCCTCCGGTTGATGGGAAGGCGAGCCCAAAGTAGCCTGGGGCTTACAGCTTCCCACACCTCACCGCCACGCTCCCACGCCCCCTTCATTCTTTTGTTCAAAAGAAGAGCCACACCCTGTTGTTTGGCAGTCTGCTGCCCCGAGTAGAGGATTGTTCACCCCTCATGGTGGCAGGAGCCAGAACCGGTCCACCGGACCTCCTGAATGCCACATAGATCCAGGCGGTACCGGTCCAGCTCCCGACAGAGGAGTGGCAACCTCTCCTCCGCAGTGAGTGTTCGAACATTCCACGTGGCCACCCGTAGTGGTTTTTCGTTGTTTCTGGAGGAGCCCCGAGGGTAGATATTCAATCTCCTGGCTCCGCCAATTGGGGTTTGGCCAGGAGACGTCATGGTCGCCTGGCCCCCCGGGCCCTCCGGCACAAGCTTATTAGTTACATATTTACTTCGTAGTTTCGTGGTAATTTATTGAAGGTGGGGGGGTTACCAGCCCCTCGCACCCGTCCAGAGCCCCCGTTTAGCCACTGTGGTGGTCACAGACGCCATGAGGGGAGAGGCACAAAGACACACACGCTCACAAAGACACACGCTCACAGAGACACACACAAAGACACACACACACACGTGCTCTCTCTCGCTCTCTCTAGAGTCGAGAGCCAACCTCATCACAAGAGGCTCCGTCCGGCAGCAGTGGAACGAGCAAAGCTGTTGTCAGGGGGCTTTGCCTCTATTGGACATCCTGTGAGTAGAAGAGCATTTATAGCTCATCGGATTCCTCCTGCAGCAATACAAGATTCTGATCCTGTCATCGATAACCTTCGGAATCGATGCTCGTAGCGACGACAAGACAAAGATCCCCCGTGTAGCCTTTAGCAGGCTGTTGGGGCAAGCGCTGTTCAGCGAGCGCCTATGAAGGCTACCGGCACTGTGGCGCACGAGGGGGCGGGTGGCCAGCACCACGCCCGACCGCCTTTGTCTCCCCCAGTGGCGACGTTTACTACACGCAGCGCACCAGGTACCCATGTGAGGCTGAGTCGGCCTAGGGGGAGGCCCAGGACCGGTTCAGATGATCCGTCACCGATGGTATTGGTGGCCGTGAGAGGGAATTGAACTCGGGTCACAGCCCGATATGTAGCGCTAGTCGCTGCGCCACCACTCCCCCGACCAATACCAATCAGTATGACCGTCATTCGCCACGTGGTGATGACGGTGACATCACCACAGCGCGTGTGCCTGGCTAGGTGCACTTTGAGGCTATCACGTGAAGTGTCGAAGGCTCTCCGCTGACAGGAAGGTCACGGGACAGACCCAGCAGGTGCCACGGGTTGGCTGTGATGACCGGTAGATGCACCACCAGCTGTACCCCCTTGCTGTGCCAGGCTAGGTGCAGGAGGTCACGGGACAGACCCTGCAGGTGCCATTGGTCGGCTAAGATGACCGGTAGATGCAGCACCAGCTGTACCCCCCTGCTGTGCCAGGCTAGGTGCAGGAGGTCACGGGACAGACCCAGCAGGTGCCATGGGTTGACTGACTGAGATGACTGGTAGATGCACCACCAGCTGTACCCCCTGCTGTGCCAGGCTAGGTGCAGGAGGTCACGGGACAGACCCAGCAGGTGCCATGGGTCGGCTAAGATAACCGGTAGATGCACCACCAGCTGTACCCCCCACTGTGCCAGGCTAGGTGCAGGAGGTCTTGAGACAGACCCAGAAGGTGCCATGGGTCGGCTGAGAAGGCTGGCAGATGCACCACCAGCTGTACCCCCTTGCTGTGCCAGGCTAGGTGCAGGAGGTCACGGGACAGACCCTGCAGGTGCCATGGGTTGGCTAAGATGACCGGTAGATGCAGCACCAGCTGTACCCCCCTGCTGTGCCAGGCTAGGTGCAGGAGGTCACGGGACAGACCCAGCAGGTGCCATGGGTTGACTGAGATGACCGGTAGATGCACCACCAGCTGTACCCCCTGCTGTGCCAGGCTAGGTGCAGGAGGTCACGGGACAGACCCAGCAGGTGCCATGGGTCGGCTAAGATAACCGGTAGATGCACCACCAGCTGTACCCCCCACTGTGCCAGGCTAGGTGCAGGAGGTCTTGAGACAGACCCAGAAGGTGCCATGGGTTGGCTGAGAAGGCTGGCAGATGCACCACCAGCTGTACCCCTGCACTGTGCCAGGCTAGGTGCAGGAGGTCTTGAGACAGACCCAGAAGGTGCCATGGGTCGGCTGAGATGGCTGGCAGATGCACCACCAGCTGTACCCCCCCCCCCCATACTGTGCCAACTCGCTGCGTTTTATCCGCCCGGCGCTCCGCTCGTTGTTGTGAGCAGCGTCGCTCCTCTGCCCTCCGTTGTTGCTGAAGGGCGACTGCCTCCAATTGGCCAGCAGCAGCCTCCCCCACGAGCCTCCCCCGACACACAAAACAAAGATCCCCCGTGTAGCCTTATACAGACTGTTGGGGCAAGTGCTGTTGTGGGCAAGTGCTGTTGGGGGCAAGTGCTGTTGTTGTTGGGGGCAAGTGCTGTTGGGGCAAATGTTATTGAGGCAAGTGCTGTTGGGGCAAGTGCTGTTGTGGGCAAGTGCTGTTGGGGAAAGTGCTGTTGGGGGCAGGTGCTGTTGGGGGCACGTGCTGTTGGGGGCACGTGCTGTTGGGGCAAGTGCTGTTGGGGCAAGTGCTGTTGGGGGCAAGTGCTGTTGGGGCAAGTGCTGTTTGGGGCAAGTGTTGTTGGGGCAAGTGCTGGTGTGGGCAAGTGCTGTTGGGGCAAGTGCTGTTGGGGGCAAGTGCTGTTGGAGCAAGTGATGTTGGGGGCAGGTGTTGTTGGGGCAAGTGCTGTTGGGGGCAAGTGTTATTGGGGCAAGTGCTGTTGGGGGCAGGTGCTGTTGGGGCAAGTGTTGTTGGGGCAAATGCTGTTGTGGGCAAGTGTTGTTGGGGCAAATGCTGTTGGGGCAAATGCTGTTGGGGCAAGTGTTGTTGGGGCAAGTGTTGTTGGGGGCAGGCAGGCGGTCACAAGGTCGACTGACTGACCCGACGAATGACCGGACCGATGCACCACCCTGTGCCCTCCGACACACACAAACAACACACACACACACTAACATACACACAACACACACCACACACACAACACACACTAATAACACACACTCAACACACACACCACACACACACACCAACAACACACACAAACACCACACACAACACACACACACACAAACAACACACACTCAACATACACACTCAACACACACACTCAACACACACAAACACCACCACAACAACAACAACAAAGTTCCAGCGGCAGTTACCGCGCGTTGACCGGCTGAAGAAGAAGGAGGAGGAGGAGTGCGTGACCCGAGGCCTCGCGAGCGACTGAAGGCCGCCGAGGGACGCCACGTGCAGGAGGCGCCATGGGGGACCCATCACGGTGCCGGAATCAAAGCTCGGCCCCGACACGCGGAACAACAACAAAAAAACGTTCCGGGATTCCATGCGACTTTTTGTTCCGGCATTATATCAAGTAAAATCCGACCGTGAACGCGGTGTATTATTACGTAGCATGTAGCTGTTGACTCGGGAGGGTTTTACCCCGTGCTACTCTTGGGGGGTTGTTGTTGTTGTTGTTTTTTATCGGTAAAGTCACGTATAAATAAGAGATAATGAAATAACATAATAGCGTGCGACGTTTCGGTTGCAACACAAGCAGCCAGCATCGGGTACGGAAGAGCTAAATTTACGAGAGAGGGGAAACGCTTTACCCCAGATGTATATACAGACACCCAAGTAGGGGGGAACTAACACAGATAAAACAGGGGACACAGAGAGAGAAGCATACCAGACAAACAGGGTTTAGCAAAATTTGGAAACCATGTAAAGCAACACAGACGGTCGGTCAAAACACAATTAATGCATAGTCTCAGCACTGCACCACAGACTCCACACTGCACCATAGACTCAACACTGCACCATAGACTCAACACTGCACCATAGACTCAACACTGCACCATAGACTCAACACTGCCTATAGACTCAACACTGCCCATAGACTCCACACTGCACCATAGTCTCAACACTGCACCATAGACTCAACACTGCCCATAGACTCAACACTGCCCGTAGACTCAACACTGCCCATAGACTCAACACTGCCCATAGACTCAACACTGCACCATCGACTCAACACTGCCCATAGACTCAGCACTGCCCATGGACTCAGCACTGCACCATAGACTCAACACTGCACCATACACTCAACACTACCCATAGACTCAAAACTGCACCATAGACTCAACACTGCACCATAGACTCAACACTGCACCATAGATTCAACACTGCCCATTGACTCAACACTGCCCATAGACTCCACATTGCACCATAGACTCAACACTGCCCATAGACTCAACACTGCACCATAGATTCAACACTGCACCATAGACTCAGCACTGCACCATAGACTCAACACTGCACCATAGACTCAACACTGCACCATAGACTCAACACTGCACCATAGACTCAACACTGCCCATTGACTCAACACTGCACCATAGACTCAACACTGCACCATAGACTCAACACTGCCCATAGACTCAACACTGCCCGTAGACTCAACACTGCCCATAGACTCAACACTGCCCATAGACTCAACACTGCACCATCGACTCAACACTGCCCATAGACTCAGCACTGCCAATGGACTCAGCACTGCACCATAGACTCAACACTGCACCATAGACTCAACACTACCCATAGACTCAAAACTGCACCATAGACTCAACACTGCACCATAGACTCAACACTGCACCATAGATTCAACACTGCCCATTGACTCAACACTGCCCATAGACTCCACACTGCCCCATAGACTCAACACTGCCAATAGACTCAACACTGCACCTTAGATTCAACACTGCACCATAGACTCAACACTGCACCATAGACTCAACACTGCACCATAGACTCAACACTGCACCATAGACTCAACACTGCCCATTGACTCAACACTGCACCATAGACTCAACACTGCACCATAGACTCAACACTGCCCATTGACTCAACACTGCACCATTGACTCAACACTGCACCATAGACTCAACACTGCACCATAGATTCAGCACTGCACCATAGATTCAGCACTGCCCACATTAATGTTCCATATATTGTCTTTAATAATAATGTAATAATGTTCCATGCATTGTCTTTAATAATAATAATGTAATAATGTTACATGCATTGCCTTTAGTAATAAAAATGTAAAACAATGTAATAATAACAATCACGTGACATTGTCTTTGAAACCGATTGGCCTACACCTGAGACAGCACCAGCCTTCTCTATGGGGCCATCCATAAATGACGTCACGCACCTGGGGGGGGGGGTGAGGAATGTGACGTCACATCAAAATGCGCAACTTTATAAATAAATATACACAACACGTTCTACTTAATTAAACATACTTTTTAATAAATGTTTTCTCCTACAATGGCAATAGTTTAAGGCGATTTGAAGCATACTCTTGGTTCTTTCGGTAAAGTCACCACGTTAGAAGGGAAACAATAACATAATCACAAATATAAAACAATAAAATTCTCACGACGTTTCGACTGCAACACGAGCAATCATCATCGGGTGTGAAAACCACAGCAAGAAAATTTGAAAGAACCAAGAATATGAATCCCTGCAGTCACGAAAGTTTTAAATAATAAATTTCGATTTGAAGCACGTTTTAATAATTTTTTGGGGGGGTGGAGGCAGAGCTTTGTGACGTCATATTTGAGGGGGGGGTCTGACTTTTTGTGACGCCGTGTGACGAAGGAAGGGGGTCAAAAATCGTCAAAAATTGCGTGACGTCATTTACGGACGGCCTCTTGGAAGCAAAGTTGGAACCTACGAACAGACCTCTTGAAATCCAACGCGTTCGTAAGTAGAGGACTCGACATATGTAGGGGAATCGATTCCCTGCTAGCGAGGAATCGCCTCGTCGATTTTGCCTTGCGACCGTTAGGCCGACCAACGACAAACGTTAACGATGTAATTTCAAACGAGCCAATCAGAGGCCATCTAGCGCCGCCGTCGCCGCCGCCCCCCCCCAATGGGAGAGCGTCTTCGCTCAAAACAAGGGCGCGCGGCTCAGCCAATGGGAAGCGCGCTATGCAAATGAGTTCGGTGGGGGGGGAGGGGCGTGTGCGGCTGAACGCGGAAGTGGAGAGCAGGCGACCACTCCAATGCGACCGTTCGTACCAGAACTGGTGAAGTATGGCAGCGATCGCTCGTTACGATTCTTATATCGATTAATCGATTTCCGTTGGAATGTGTGCGAGTGTGCGCGTGAAGGGGGGGGGTGGTGTAGAGGGTTAGCCGCTACCGCTGCCCAACGAACCTGGCTACTCGGGTTCGATTCCCTGTTTACGGCCAACACCGCCAGTGGCGATTGTCTGAACCGGTCCTGGGCCTCCCCTAGGTCGACTCAGCCTCAAATTAGTTACCTGGCGCTGTGTGTGTAGTAAACATCGCCGCCGGGGGAGACAAAGGCGGCCGGGTGTGGTGCTGGCCACCCACCACCTCGTGTGCCGTGCCGGCCTTCATAGGTGCTGCTCGCTAACAGCACTTGCCCCTACAGTCTGATCAGGCTACACGGGGGATCTTTGTCTTTGCTCGTGGACAGCACTTGCCCCTACACCCTGTCACAGGCTACACGGGGGATCTTTGTCTTTGCTTGCGGACAGCACTTGCCCCTACAGCCTGTCACAGGCTACACGGGGGATCTTTGTCTTTGCCTGTGGTCAGCACTTGCCCCTACAGTCTGTTCAGGCTATACAGGGGATCTTTGTCTTTGCCCGTGGACAGCACTTGCCCCTACAGCCTGTCACAGGCTATACGGGGGATCTTTGTCTTTGCTTGCGGACAGCACTTGCCCCTACAGCCTGTCACAGGCTATACGGGGGATCTTTGTCTTTGCTTGTGGACAGCACTTTCCCCTACAGCCTGTTACAGGCTACACGGGGGATCTTTGTCTTTGCTTGCGGACAGCACTTGCCCCTACAGCCTGTCACAGGCTACACGGGGGATCCTTGTCTTTGCTTGTGGACAGCACTTGCCCCTACAGCCTGTCACAGGCTACACGGGGGATCTTTGTCTTTGCCCGTGGACAGCACTTGCCCCTACAGCCTGTCACAGGCTACACGGGGGATATTTGTCTTTGCCCGTGGACAGCACTTGCCCCTACAGCCTGTCACAGGCTACACGGGGGATATTTGTCTTTGCCCGTGGACAGCACTTGCCCCTACAGCCTGTCACAGGCTACACGGGGGATCTTTGTCTTTGCTTGCGGACAGCACTTGCCCCTACAGCCTGTCACAGGCTACACGGGGGATCTTTGTCTTTTCCCGTGGACAGCACTTGCCCCTACAGCCTGTCACAGGCTACACGGGGGATCTTTGTCTTTGCCCGTGGACAGCACTTTCCCTTACAGCCTGTCACAGGCTACACGGGGGATCTTTGTCTTTGCTTGCGGACAGCACTTGCCCCTACAGCCTGTTACAGGCTACACGGGAGATCTTTGTCTTTGCCCGTGGATAGCACTTGCCCCTACAGACTGTCACAGGCTACACGGGAGATCTTTGTCTTTGCCCGTGGATAGCACTTGCCCCAACAGCCTGTCACAGGCTACACGGGGGATCTTTGCCTGTGGACAGCACTTGCCCCTACAGCCTGTCACAGGCTACACGGGGGATCTTTGTCTTTGCCCGTGGATAGCACTTGCCCCAACAGCCTGTCAAAGGCTACACGGGGGATCTTTGCCTGTGGACAGCACTTGCCCCTACAGCCTGTCACAGGCTACACGGGAGATCTTTGTCTTTGCCCGTGGATAGCACTTGCCCCAACAGCCTGTCACAGGCTACACGGGGGATCTTTGCCTGTGGACAGCACTTGCCCCTACAGCCTGTCACAGGCTACACGGGGGATCTTTGTCTTTGCCCGTGGACAGCACTTGCCCCTACAGCCTGTCACAGGCTACACGGGGGATCTTTGTCTTTGCCAGTGGACAGCACTTGCCCCTACAGCCTGTCACAGGCTACACGGGGGATCTTTGTCTTTGCCCGTGGACAGCACTTGCCCCTACAGCCTGTCACAGGCTACACGGGGGATCTTTGTCTTTGCCCGTGGATAGCACTTGCCCCAACAGCCTGTCACAGGCTACACGGGAGATCTTTGCCTGTGGACAGCACTTGCCCCTACAGCTTGTCACAGGCTACACGGGGGATCTTTGTCTTTGCCCGTGGACAGCTCTTGCCCCTACAGCCTGTCACAGGCTACACGGGGGATCTTTGTCTTTGCTTGCGGACAGCACTTGCCCCTACAGCCTGTCACAGGCTACACGGGGGATCTTTGTCTTTTCCCGTGGACAGCACTTGCCCCTACAGCCTGTCACAGGCTACACGGGGGATCTTTGTCTTTGCCCGTGGACAGCACTTTCCCTTACAGCCTGTCACAGGCTACACGGGGGATCTTTGTCTTTGCTTGCGGACAGCACTTGCCCCTACAGCCTGTCACAGGCTACACGGGAGATCTTTGTCTTTGCCCGTGGATAGCACTTGCCCCTACAGACTGTCACAGGCTACACGGGAGATCTTTGTCTTTGCCCGTGGATAGCACTTGCCCCAACAGCCTGTCACAGGCTACACGGGGGATCTTTGCCTGTGGACAGCACTTGCCCCTACAGCCTGTCACAGGCTACACGGGGGATCTTTGTCTTTGCCCGTGGATAGCACTTGCCCCAACAGCCTGTCACAGGCTACACGGGGGATCTTTGCCTGTGGACAGCACTTGCCCCTACAGCCTGTCACAGGCTACACGGGAGATCTTTGTCTTTGCCCGTGGATAGCACTTGCCCCAACAGCCTGTCACAGGCTACACGGGGGATCTTTGCCTGTGGACAGCACTTGCCCCTACAGCCTGTCACAGGCTACACGGGGGATCTTTGTCTTTGCCCGTGGACAGCACTTGCCCCTACAGCCTGTCACAGGCTACACGGGGGATCTTTGTCTTTGCCAGTGGACAGCACTTGCCCCTACAGCCTGTCACAGGCTACACGGGGGATCTTTGTCTTTGCCCGTGGACAGCACTTGCCCCTACAGCCTGTCACAGGCTACACGGGGGATCTTTGTCTTTGCCCGTGGATAGCACTTGCCCCAACAGCCTGTCACAGGCTACACGGGAGATCTTTGCCTGTGGACAGCACTTGCCCCTACAGCTTGTCACAGGCTACACGGGGGATCTTTGTCTTTGCCCGTGGACAGCTCTTGCCCCTACAGCCTGTCACAGGCTACACGGGGGATCTTTGTCTTTGCCTGTGGACAGCTCTTGCCCCTACAGCCTGTCACAGGCTACACGGGGGATCTTTGTCTTTGCCAGTGGACAGCACTTGCCCCTACAGCCTGTCACAGGCTACACGGGGGATCTTTGTCTTTGCCCGTGGACAGCACTTGCCCCTACAGCCTGTCACAGGCTACACGGGGGATCTTTGTCTTTGCCCGTGGATAGCACTTGCCCCAACAGCCTGTCACAGGCTACACGGGAGATCTTTGCCTGTGGACAGCACTTGCCCCTACAGCTTGTCACAGGCTACACGGGGGATCTTTGTCTTTGCCCGTGGACAGCACTTGCCCCTACAGCCTGTCACAGGCTACACGGGGGATCTTTGTCTTTGCCTGTGGACAGCTCTTGCCCCTACAGCCTGTCACAGGCTACATGGGGGATCTTTGTCTTTGCCAGTGGACAGCACTTGCCCCTACAGCCTGTCACAGGCTACACGGGGGATCTTTATCTTTGCCCGTGGACAGCACTTGCTCCTACAGCCTGTCACAGGCTACACGGGGGATCTTTGTCTTTGCCCGTGGTCAGCACTTGCCCCTACAGCATGTCACAGGCTACACGGGGGATCTTTGTCTTTGCCCGTGGACAGCACTTGCCCCTACAGCCTGTCACAGGCTACACGGGGGATCTTTGTCTTTGCCTGTGGACAGCACTTGCCCCAACAGCCTGTCCCAGGCTACACGGGGGATCTTTGCCTTTGCCAGTGGACAGCACTTGCCCCTACAGCCTGTCACAGGCTACACGGGGGATCTTTGTCTTTGCCTGTGGACAGCACTTGCCCACAAGCGTCTGTGTGACGCTCCACTTTGGAGGGTGTGGATCTTTGTTTTTGGGGCAAGGTTATACACAATATGCGGCCGCTCATGGATTACAGTCTCACAATGGTTCCAAAATCAATAATTGCACCGTGTCACCGTGTTTTTCACAACCCCCCACCCTCCCCACTCTACAGCGATGGCTATAAATGTTATATTGCAGATCTCTCTCTCTCTCTCTATTCCTCCAGGTCTACGGGTGACCGAGATCATTTTCCCCGTGTAAAGCTCCCCCACCCCATCACCCGCTCCACCCAGACTACGGAACGCTCTTCCATCGGAGGGATCTCTCATCCCAGTCTGTGGACAATTATTTTTAAATGCGTCTTCAAAACCTACTTTTATATATATACACACACTGAACGCGCTTCCGCTTGTTAAACTTTTAGTTCATTGAGCAACATATTTTTTGTTAAATGTATTTATTATACCGTGTAGGAACCTCCTGGTTACTACACCAGCAGCCCACAGGGGATTATTGTGTCCGTCCGTCCGTCGTGCGTCCAAAAATGGGAGGGGTGGGGCTGGGTGGAGAGGGTGGGGAGAGTGGGGAGGGGCTGGGTGGGGAGGGTGGGGTGGGGAGGGCAGGGTGGGGAGGGGCTGGGTGGGTAGGGGCTGGTCACCCCGTGGTGCCCTTATAAAACTCAACGTTTAACCTACTCACGCCGGCTTGTGCCCGCCCTCACAGTCGGGAATATTGTGCGGAATGCACCACGTGGTGGTGCCGCCCTTGTTGACCCTGGCCATTGACCGAGCAACCCAACGTTCCTACCAGCTCCCTCCCTCCGCAGGAGAATGTGTTTTGATGGCACGTGTCTGCTGCTGCTCCTGGTGCCGTGTCCTGTACAGCGCTTTGAGATCCATGATGATGAAAAGCTGCCGTAGACACGGAATTATGATTTTGTCTCTGCCCCCACGGTTGACGTTTCGGTCCATGGGTGACCGAGATTATTTTCCATGTAACCCCCCACTAAGGCTACGGAACGTTCTTCCACCAGATAGCTATACTACACACTATACACTACACTAGTACAGCACTAGTGCTGTACTAGTATACTACAATACACACTAGTGTTGTATTATTATACTACACTATACACTACACGGTACACTAGTGCTGTACTAGTATACTACACTATACACTACACACTAGTGCTGTACTAGTATACTACACTATACACTACACTATACACTAGTGCTGTACTAGTATATTACACTATACACTACACTATACACTACACACTATTATACTACACTATACACTACATGATACACTAGTGCTGTACTAGTATACTACACTATACACTACACACTAGTGCTGTACTAGTATACTACACTATACACTACACTATACACTAGTGCTGTACTAGTATACTACACTATACACTACACTATACACTACACACTAGTGCTGTACTAGTACACTACACTATACACTACACGATACACTAGTGCTGTGCTAGTATACTACACTATACACTACACTATACACTACACACTACACACTAGTGCTGTACTAGTATACTACACTATACACTACACACTAGTGCTGTACTAGTATACTACACTATACACTACACTATACACTACACACTAGTGCTGTACTAGTATACTACACTATACACTACACGATACACTAGTGCTGTGCTAGTATACTACACTATACACTAGTGCTGCACTAGTATACTACACTATACACTACACTATACACTACACACTAGTGCTGTACTAGTATACTACACGATACACTATACACTAGTGCTGTACTAGTATACTACACTATACACTACACACTAGTGCTGTACACTACACTACACACTAGTGCTGTACTAGTACACCACACGATACACTACACTACACACTAGTGCTGTACTAGTATACTACACTATACACTACACTACACACTAGTGCTGTACTAGTATACTACACTATACACTACACACTAGTGCTGTACTAGTATACTACACGATACACTACACACTAGTGCTGTACCAGTACACCACACGATACACTACGCCACGCACTGCACTATAATTGCACACGTGTGGAAGTGGGTTTACTCTCCAAACACACAACGGCCTAGCGCTGCGCTAGTAACGAATCGGCCCCGGCTCCCTTTAAGCGACACGACCCTTGCTGGACCGGCTGTGGATCAGCCGGCAGTGGGGGGGGGGGGGGGGTGGTGTAGCGGGTTAGCCGCTACCGCTGCGCTAGGAACCTGGCCACCCGGGTTTCGATTCCCCGCTCGCGGGCCAACACCGCCACTGGCGATTGTCTGAACCGGTCCTGGGCCTCCCCTGGGTCGACTCGGCCTCAAATTTAGTTACCCGGCGCTGTGTTGTGGGCAGTAACACATCGCCGCTGGGGGGAAGACAAAGGCGGCCGGGGCGTGGTGCTGGCCACCCACCCCCCCACCTCGTGCGCCGTTACCGGCCTTCACAGTGCCCCCTACGGCCTGTTAAAGCTACGCGTGTATTAATTTCTTTTCAGTATTATTATTCTTGTATGGACCCTCGCGATTCCTAACGCGAGGAACGAAGCGAACCCGGGACCTAACTTGCGCTTGCACGCCGCTGGATTTTGCACTTGGCGAGCGATGGAAAAAAAATATGCCGCGGAATTTTTTTCTGTTCAGGTTCACTTACGAAATGATTACACAAACCCCCTGCCACTACCGCCTGCCCCCCCCCCCCAAATCGTCAGAAGTGTTGAGAAATGTCTCTTTTTTTTTATTTGTTTGTTTACGAAGCACCAACAACAAAAAACTAACAACCTCGATTACGAGGATCTGCCCGGCGTGCACACAGCCGCCCTTCGATTGACCGGTGTATCTCCTCCCTTGCACAGGAACGTGGAATTTCCACCGCCGCACCCAGCAAGATGAGTCCTGTCGCTGCTATCCCCGGTCGCCACCTTCGTCCAACTCAGCAGCAGCAGCAGCAGCTGCAGCAGCTGCATCAGAAAGAGTGGCGGCAGCAGCAGCTGCACAAGCAGCAGCTGCATCACCACCTGCAGCAGCAGCAGCAGCAGCGCCAGCAGGAGCAGCAGCAGCAGCAGCAGCAGCGTCAGCAGCAGCACAATCAGCAACAGCAGCAGCAGCGCCTGCGTCAGAAGCACAAGCAGCAGCTGCAGCATCATTGGCTGGAGCTGCAGCAGCAGCAGCAGCAGCAGGACAGGCAGGAGCAAAATCTGCAGTCGCATCATCATCGTCATCAGCAGCAGCAGCACAATCATCAGCAGCAGCACAATCAGCAGCAGCAGCAGCAGTTCGAGCGTCGTCATCACGATCACCGTAACACTCAGCAGCAGCAGCAGCAGCACGATCAGAATCGCAATCACCATCGCCGCCGGGCGGATCGCGAGCGGCACGACGCCACTCCGCTGCCCAGCGCCTTCGTCGAGAGCCTGCGGCCTCTGTTTGCCGCGTTGGACGACGGCGGGCGAGGCGCCGTGCACGTGACCGAGATAGAATCTCGCTGGGGGGGCGGCGGCAGCGGCGGCGGCGGCGGCGGCGTCGGCGGCGGAGTGCTCGCCGCCCTCCGGAGGGAGGCTTCTCCCGGAGGTCACCTGACCTTCGAGCGCTTCGCCGCGGGTTTGGGTCGCGCCGCCGAGGAGGTGGACGCGACGGAACCGCCGCCGCCGCCGGAACCGCCGGCGCCGCCGGCGCCGCCGGCGCCGCCGGCGCCGCCTTCCTCCTCGTCGTCGTCGTCGTCGTCATCGACGTCGTCGTCGCCGCCGCTGACCCCTTCGTCGCCGCCGGCGTCGCTGTCGGTGAGGTGGTGGAGCGGTTCCTGCCGCGGCACGCTCTGCACCGCACCGCACCGATGGGGCTCTGTGCCGGGCTGCCACGCGGGGTGGCGGTCACGGTGACTACCGTGGAGTTGCCGCGGCTCGAGCGGAGCTGCGGAGTAAAGTTGCGTCGCTGATGGGCACTCGGCCGGGAGGAAAGCGGACTCGTTGAGCAGGGGGTTGTGCTGCCATTGGCTCGCTGTGTGTGTGTCTGTGTGGCTCTCTGTGTGTGGCTCTTTGTGGCTCTCTGTGTGGCTCTCTGTGTGGTTCTCTGTGTGTGTCTGTGTGGCTCTCTGTGGCTCTTTGTGTGTGTCTCTGTGGCTCTCTGTGTGTGTCTGTGTGTCTCTCTGTGTGGCTCTCTGTGTGTGTCTTTGTGTGTGTCTGTGTGGCTCTCTGTGTGGCTCTCTGTGGCTCTCTGTGTGTCTTTGTGGCTCTCTCTGTGACTCTCTCTGTGGCTCTCTGTGTGTGTCTGTGTGGCTCTCTGTGTGTGTGGCTCTCTGTGGCTCTCTGTGTGTGTCTGTGTGGCTCTCTGTGTGGCTCTCTGTGTGTGGCTCTCTGTGTGTGTCTGTGTGTGTCTGTGTGGCTCTCTGTGTGTGGCTCTCTGTGTGGCTCTGTGTGTGTTTGTGTGGCTCTCTGTGTGTGGCTCTCTGTGTGGCTCTGTGTGTGTCTCTGTGGCTCTGTGTGTGGCTCTGTGTGTGGCTCTGTGTGTAGCTCTCTGTGTGTCTCTGTGGCTCTCTGTGTGGCTCTTTGTGTGGCTCTGTGTGTGTCTGTGTGGCCCTCTGTGTGTGGCTCTGTGTGTGTGTCTGTGTGTCTCTGTTGCTCTCTGTGTGTGTCTGTGTGGCTCTCTGTGTGGCTCTCTGTGTGGCTCTGTGTGTGGCTCTGTGTGTGTCTGTGTGTCTATGTGGCTCTGTGTGTGTCTCTGTGGTTCTCTGTGTGGCTCTCTGTGTGTCTGTGTGGCTCTCTGTGTGTGTCTGTGTGTCTGTGTGGCTCTCTGTGTGGCTCTTTGTGTGGCTCTTTGTGTGGCTCTCTGTGTGTGGCTCTCTGTGTGTGGCTCTGTGTGTGTCTGTGTGTCTCTCTGTGTGTGTCTGTGTGGCTCTCTGTGTGTTGCTCTGTGTGTGTCTGTGTGGCTCTCTGTGTGTGTCTGTGTGGCTCTCTGTGTGTGGCTCCCTGTGTGTGGCTCTGTGTGTGTCTGTGTGTCTGTGTGGCTCTGTGTGTGTCTCTGTGGCTCTTTGTGTGGCTCTTTGTGTAGCTCTGTGTGTGTCTGTGTGTCTGTGTGGCTCTCTGTGTGTCTCTCTGTGTGTGTCTGTGTGGCTCTCTGTGTGGCTCTCTGTGTGTGGCTCTTTGTGTGGCTCTGTGTGTGTGTCTGTGTGGCTCTCTGCGCGTGGCTCTGTGTGTCTGCGTGTCACGGTGAGGGAGGGTGGGTGGTGGCGGGGGTCACGGTAACTCGCTGACCCCGTGCCCCCTTACGGGACATCTGTGACAAAGAGCTTGACGGCTCATCGGATTCCTCTCCTCCCCCCCCCCCTCCCGTGCACCGCCAGACGACGGCGGCGACGCGTCTTCGGCCCGCCAGCGGAGGTGCCGGTGCCTGGGCGGCTGCCGGAGCCGGTGGCGGTGGTGCCGCGTGGGAGAAGCGGGCGTCATTGGCCACGCGCAGTCTGCAGTCGCTGGACGGCCTGGACTCCCTGGGGCCTCCTCCACCGCCTCCACCGCCTCCACCGCCTCCTCCTCCGCCTCCTCCTTCTTCCTCCCCGCCGCCACCTCTGCCTCCTCCTCCGCTCGTGCCTCGTTTGCTGAACCCCGCCGTTGGTGGTGAGTGGGTGGGTGGTTGGGTCATTTGGTGGGGTGGGGTGGGTGGGTGGGTGGGTGGGTAACTTGGTGGGTGAATTGGTGGGTGAGTGGGTGGGTGGTTGGGTCATTTGGTGGGGTGGGGTGGGTGGGTGGGTGGGTAACTTGGTGGGTGAATTGGTGGGTGAGTGGGTGGGTGGTTGGGTCATTTGGTGGGGTGGGTGGGTGATTTGGTGGGTGAATTGGTGGGTGAGTGGGTGGGTAATTTGGTAGGTATGTAGGTGGAGGGGCGGGTGGGTGGGTTAGTAATATGGTAGCTGAGTGAGTGGGTGGGTAATTTGGTGGGTGGGGTGGGTGAGTGGGTAATTTGGTGGGTGAATTGGTGGGTGAGTGGGTGGGTAATTTGGTAGGTAGGTAGGTGGAGGGGCGGGTGGGTGGGTTAGTAATATGGTAGCTGAGTGAGTGGGTGGGTAATTTGGTGGGTGGGGTGGGTGAGTGGGTAATTTGGTGGGTGAATTGGTGGGTGAGTGGGTGGGTAATTTTGTAGGTAGGTGGGTGGAGGGGCGGGTGGGTGAGTTAGTAATATGGTAGCTGAGTGAGTGGGTGGGTAATTTGGTGGGTGGGGTGGGTGGGTGGGTGAGTGAGTTGGTGGGTGGGTGGGTGGGTAAGTAATTTGGTCGGTGGGTGGGTAATTTGGTGGGTGGGTGGGTGAGTGAGTGAGTTGGTGGGTGGGTGGGTAAGTAATTTGGTAGGTGAGTGAGTGGGTGGGTTATTTGGTGGGGTGGGTGGGTGAGTGAGTTGGTGGGTGGGTGGGTAAGTAATTTGGTGGGTGGGGTGGGTGGGTGAGTGAGTTGGTGGGTGGATGAGTAAGTAATATGATAGGTGGGTGGGTGAGTGGGTCTTTGGGTGAGTGAGTGTATGAGTGGATCATTGAGTGGGTGGGTGATGATGATGGTGATGATGGTGATGATGTTGGTAAGCACTATGAGGGTGATGGGTCACTGTCATAGATACATCAGCACAGCGATGATGATGGTGATGTTGATAATGGTGGTGATGATGGTAGTGATGTAGATGGTGATGATGGTGATGTTGATGGTGATGATGATTTTTATAGTGATGATGGTGATGATATTGATTGTGATGATGGTGGTGATGTTGATAGTGGTGATGGTGGTGATGTTGATAGTGATGATGGTGATGTTGATAGTGGTGATGGTGGTGATGTTGATAGTGATGATGGTGATGTTGATAGTGGTGATGGTGGTGATGTTGATGGTGATGATGGTGATGATGATGTTGATGGTGATGATGGCGGTAATGTTGATAGTGGTGATGGTGGTGATGTCAATGGTGATGATGGTGGTGATGTTGATAGTGAGGATAGTGGTGATGTTGTTAGTGATGATCTTGTTGATAGTGATGATGGTGACGATGATGTTGATAGTGATTATGGTGGTGATGTTGATGCTGATAGTGATGATGATATTGATGGTGATGATGGTGATCATGTTAATAGTGATGATGGTGATGATGGTGATGTTGATAGCGATGATGAGATTGATGGTGATGATGGTGATGATGTTGATGGTGATGATGGTGGTGATGTTGATAGTGAGGATGGTGGTGATGTTGTTAGTAATGATCTTGTTGATGGTGATGATGGTGATGATCATGTTGATAGTGATGATGGTGGTGGTGATGTTGATAGTGGTGGTGATGGTGATGCTGATAGTGATGGTGATATTGATGGTGATGATGGTGATCATGTTCATAGTGATGATGGTGATAATGGTGATGTTGATAGCGATGGTGATAGCGATGGTGATAGCGATGGTGATGATGGCGATCATGTTCATAGTGATGATGGTGATGTTGATAGCAATGATGAGTTTGATGGTGATGATGGTGATCGTATTGATAGTTATGGTGATGATCATGTCGACGGTGATGTTGATGTTGCTCATGTTTTGATTTAAAGCTTTCGTGACTGCAGTAATTCATATTCTTACCGAAAGAGCTAAGGATATGTTCTTGATGTTGTTGACAGGCGCGATGAGAGTGATGGGACGCTCTCACAGTGACAGCAGCACGGCTGCGGCGATGGCGATGATGGCGGCGCTGTGCGAGGCTGAACCACGAAGGAGCAAGAGCTCAGCAAGGAGAGAGCACAGAAGGCACACCATCACAGCCATCACGGGTCTCGACCATCACTCGGTACACCATCACTCGGTACACCATCACACGGTACACCACCATCACACGGTACACCATCACACGGTACACCATCACACGGTACACCATCACACGGTACACCATCACCGCCATCACGGGTCTCGACCATCACTCGGTACACCATCACCACCATCACACGGTACACCATCACACGGTACACCATCACACGGTACACCATCACCGCCATCACGGGTCTCGACCATCACCAGGTACACCATCACCGCCATCACGGGTCTCGACCATCACTCGGTACACCATCACTCGGTACACCATCACACGGTACACCATCACACGGTACACCATCACCGCCATCACGGGTCTCGACCATCACCAGGTACACCATCACCACCATCACACGGTACACCATCACATGGTACACCATCACACGGTACACCATCACACGGTACACCATCACCGCCATCACGGGTCTAGACCATCACCAGGTACACCATCACCACCATCACACGGTACACCATCACATGGTACACCATCACACGGTACACCATCACACGGTACACCATCACCGCCATCACGGGTCTCGACCATCACCAGGTACACCATCACCACCATCACACGGTACACCATCACACGGTACACCATCACACGGTACACCATCACACGGTACACCATCACCGCCATCACGGGTCTCGACCATCACTCGGTACACCATCACTCGGTACACCATCACACGGTACACCACCATCACATGGTACACCATCACCGCCATCACGGGTCTCGACCATCACCAGGTACACCATCACCGCCATCACGGGTCTCGACCATCACTCGGTACACCATCACTCGGTACACCATCACACGGTACACCATCACACGGTACACCATCACCGCCATCACGGGTCTCGACCATCACCAGGTACACCATCACCACCATCACACGGTACACCATCACATGGTACACCATCACACGGTACACCATCACACGGTACACCATCACCGCCATCACGGGTCTCGACCATCACCAGGTACACCATCACCACCATCACACGGTACACCATCACATGGTACACCATCACACGGTACACCATTACACGGTACACCATCACCGCCATCACGGGTCTCGACCATCACCAGGTACACCATCACCACCATCACACGGTACACCATCACACGGTACACCATCACACGGTACACCACCACACGGTACACCATCACCGCCATCACGGGTCTCGACCATCACTCGGTACACCATCACTCGGTACACCATCACACGGTACACCACCATCACATGGTACACCATCACCTCCATCACGGGTCTCGACCATCACTCGGTACACCATCACACGGTACACCACCACCACCATCACACGGTACACCATCACCACCATCACGGGTCTCGACCATCACTCGGTACAGCATCACATGGTACACCATCACTCGGTACACCATCACACGGTACACCATCACACGGTTCACCATCACCGCCATCACGGGTCTCGACCATCACTCGGTACACCATCACATGGTACACCATCACACGGTACACCACCATCACATGGTACACCATCACCGCCATCACTCGGTACACCATCACATGGTACACCATCACCGCCATCACGGGTCTCGACCATCACACGGTACACCATCACACGGTACACCATCACACGGTACACCATCACTACCATCACACGGTACACCATTACATGGTACACCATCACCACCATCACTCGGTACACCACCACACAGTACACCATCACCGCCATCACAGGTCTCGACCATCACACGGTACACCATCACATGGTACACCATCACCGCCATCACACGGTACACCACCACACGGTACACCATCACCGCCATCACGGGTCTCGACCACCACACGGTACACCATCACCGCCATCACATGGTACACCATCACCGCCATCACGGGTCTCGACCATCACTCGGTACACCATCACACGGTACACCATCACCACCATCACATGGCACACCATCACTCAGTACACCATCACCACCATCACACGGTACACCATCACCACTATCACACGGTACACCATCACACGGTACACCATCACATGGTACACCACCATCACACGGTACACCATCACCACCATCACACGGTACACCATCACCGCCATCACGGGTCTCGACCATCACTCGGTACACCATCACACGGTACACCATCACCACCATCACATGGCACACCATCACTCAGTACACCATCACCACCATCACACGGTACACCATCACCACCATCACACGGTACACCATCACACGGTACACCATCACATGGTACACCACCATCACACGGTACACCATCACCACCACACGGTACACCATCACTCAGTACACCATCACCGCCATCACACGGTACACCATCACCACCATCACACGGTACACCATCACCACCATCACCACCATCACACTGTACACCATCACCACCATCACCACCATCACACGGTACACCATCACTACCATCACACGGTACACCATCACCACCATCACGGGATTCGACCATCACACGGTACACCATCACACGGTACACCATCACCACCATGACATGGTACACCATCACCACCATCACATGGTACACCATCACATGGTACACCATCACCACCATCACATGGTACACCATCACCACCATCACACGGTACACCATCACATGGTACACCATCACCGCCATCACGGGACTCGACCATCACTCAGTACACCATCACCACCATCACACGGTACACCATCACCATTACACGGTACACCACCATCACATGGTACACCATCATACGGTACACCATCACTACAATCACACGGTACACCATCACCACCATCACGGGACTCGACCATCACTCGGTACACTGCCACCATCACACGGTACACCACCATCACCAGGTACACCATCACTACCATCACACGGTACACCACCATCACACGGTACACCACCATCACACGGTACACCACCATCACACGGTACACCATCACTACCACCACACGGTACACCACCATCACACGGTACACCACCATCACACGGTACACCACCATCACACGGTACACCACCATCACACGGTACACCATCACTACCACCACACGGTACACCACCATCACACGGTACACCACCATCACACGGTACACCACCATCACACGGTACACCACCATCACACGGTACACCACCACTATACGGTACACCACCATCACACGGTACACCACCATCACACAGTACACCACCATCACACGGTACACCACCATTATACGGTACACCACCATCACACGGTACACCACCATCACACGGTACACCATCACCGCCATCACGGGACTCGACCATCACTCAGTACACCATCACCACCATCACACGGTACACCATCACCATTACACGGTACACCACCATCACATGGTACACCATCATACGGTACACCATCACTACAATCACACGGTACACCATCACCACCATCACGGGACTCGACCATCACTCGGTACACTGCCACCATCACACGGTACACCACCATCACCAGGTACACCATCACTACCATCACACGGTACACCACCATCACACGGTACACCACCATCACACGGTACACCACCATCACACGGTACACCATCACTACCACCACACGGTACACCACCATCACACGGTACACCACCATCACACGGTACACCACCATCACACGGTACACCACCATCACACGGTACACCACCATCACACGGTACACCACCATCACACGGTACACCATCACTACCACCACACGGTACACCACCATCACACGGTACACCACCATCACACGGTACACCACCATCACACGGTACACCACCATCACACGGTACACCACCACTATACGGTACACCACCATCACACGGTACACCACCATCACACGGTACACCACCATCACACGGTACACCACCATTATACGGTACACCACCATCACACGGTACACCACCATCACACGGTACACCATCACCGCCATCACGGGACTCGACCATCACTCAGTACACCATCACCACCATCACACGGTACACCATCACCATTACACGGTACACCACCATCACATGGTACACCATCATACGGTACACCATCACTACAATCACACGGTACACCATCACCACCATCACGGGACTCGACCATCACTCGGTACACTGCCACCATCACACGGTACACCACCATCACCAGGTACACCATCACTACCATCACACGGTACACCACCATCACACAGTACACCACCATCACACGGTACACCACCATCACACGGTACACCATCACTACCACCACACGGTACACCACCATCACACGGTACACCACCATCACACGGTACACCACCATCACACGGTACACCACCATCACACGGTACACCACCATCACACGGTACACCATCACTACCACCACACGGTACACCACCATCACACGGTACACCACCATCACACGGTACACCACCATCACACGGTACACCACCATCACACGGTACACCACCACTATACGGTACACCACCATCACACGGTACACCACCATCACACAGTACACCACCATCACACGGTACACCACCATTATACGGTACACCACCATCACACGGTACACCACCATCACACGGTACACCATCACCGCCATCACGGGACTCGACCATCACACGGTACACCATCACCACCATCACACGGTACACCACCATCACACGGTACACTACCATCACACGGTACACCATCACCACCATCACGGGACTCGACCATCACATGGTACACCACCACCACCATCACACGGTACACCACCATCACACGGGACTCGACCATCACACGGTACACTGCCACCATCACACGGTACACCATCACTACCATCACACGGTACACCACCATCACACGGTACACCACCATCACCAGGTACACCACTACCATCACACGGTACACCATCACACGGTACACCATCACCGCCATCACAGGACTCAACCATCACACGGTACACTGCCACCATCACACGGTACACTGCCACCATCACACGGTACACCACCATCATCAGGTACACCATCACTACCATCACACGGTACACCACCATCACACGGTACACCACCATCACACGGTACACCATCACTACCACCATCACCACCATCACAGAGCTCGACTATCACACGGTACACCATCACCACCACTAATACCACCACCATTCGCCACTAAGTGACGGTGACGTCACCATGGCTCCTGTACCAGGCTAGGTTCACTTTGAGGCTATCGCGTGAAATGACGAAGGCTCTCTGCTGGCAGGAGGTCACGGGACAGACCCTGCAGGTGCCATGGGTTGACCGACTGAGATGATCGGTAGATGCTACCATCTGTACATCCTACTATGCCAACTTGCTGCGCTTTAGCCACCCGGCGCTCCGCTCGTTGTTGTGAGCGTCGCTCCTCCGCCCTCTGTTGTTGTTGGAGGGCGACTGCCTCCAACAGCCCAGTAGCAGCGTCCTTCACGAGCCTCCTCGACAGAGGCCGATCTTGACACCGCTGGTACCAGTCATCGGCAAGTCCACTCAGCCCCACGTCCTCCTGTACCACATCACTCCATCTCTTCTCTAGCCCGTGCCGCGCCCGTTTAGCCCCCCCGATCCGGCCGAACAAAAGCTGTTTCGGCATGCGGTGGCTGGGCATGCGGGCTACATGACCTAGCCATCGCAGCCTTGCCTGCCGGAGGAGCTCACCGATGGGACCTTACCCAGATCTTTCAAGGATTTGTGAGCTCCTCACACAATCCAGCCTGGTTAAACCCAGGAAGGATCGTAGGCAGGCCAGCCTAAATGTTTCTAACTGGCAAAGATGTTCCATTTGGGGGGGGGGGTCCACGTTTTGCAAGCGTAGAGAAGGGAGGGCATGACTGTCACCACCACCATCATCACCACCATCACCACCATCACGGGGTTCAACCATCACACGGCACGCCATTGTGGTGTTTGTGTGTATGTCTGGTTATAGTGGTGGTTGTGTGTGTGTGGTTATAGTGGTGGTTGTGTATGTGTGTGGTTGTAGTGATGGTTGTGTGTGTGGTTATAGTGATGGTTGTGTGTGTGTGTGGTTATAGTGGTGGTTGTGTGTGTGTGGTTATAGTGGTGGTTGTGTGTGTGTGTGGTTATAGTGGTGGTTGTGTGTGTGTGTGTGGTTATAGTGATGGTTGTGTGTGTGTGTGGTTATAGTGATGGTTGTGTGTGTGTGTGGTTATAGTAGTGGTTGTGTGTGTGGTTATAGTGGTTGTGTGTGTGTGGTTATAGTGGTGGTTGTGTGTGTGTGTGTGGTTGTAGTGATGGTTGTGTTGTGTGTGTGTGTGGTTATAGTGGTGGTTGTTGGTGGTCATGTGTATGTATTATAGTGGTTGTGTGTGTGTGTGGTTATAGTGGTGGTTGTTGGTGGTCATGTGTATGTGTTATAGTGGTTGTGTGTGTGTGGTTATAGTGGTGGTTGTTGGTGGTCATGTGTATGTATTAGTGGTTGTGTGTGTGTGTGTGGTTATAGTGATGGATGTGTGTGTGTGTGGTTGTAGTGATGGTTGTGTGGGTGTGTGTGGTTATAGTGGTGGTTGTTGGTGGTCATGTGTATGTATTATAGTGGTTGTGTGTGTGTGTGGTTATAGTGGTGGTTGTTGGTGGTCATGTGTATGTATTATAGTGGTTGTGTGTGTGTGGTTATAGTGGTGGTTGTTGGTGGTCATGTGTATGTATTATAGTGGTTGTGTGTGTGTGTGGTTATAGTGGTGGTTGTTGGTGGTCATGTGTATGTATTATAGTGGTTGTGTGTGTGTGGTTATAGTGGTGGTTGTTGGTGGTCATGTGTATGTATTAGTGGTTGTGTGTGTGTGTGGTTATAGTGATGGATGTGTGTGTGTGTGGTTATAGTGATGGATGTGTGTGTGTGTGTGGTTGTAGTGATGGTTGTGTGTGGTTATAGTGGTGGTTGTTGGTGGTCATGTGTATGTATTATAGTGGTTGTGTGTGTGGTTATAGTGGTGGTTGTTGGTGGTCATGTGTATGTATTATAGTGGTTGTGTGTGTGGTTATAGTGGTGGTTGTTGGTGGTCATGTGTATGTATTATAGTGGTTGTGTGTGTGTGGTTATAGTGGTGGTTGTTGGTGGTCATGTGTATGTATTAGTGGTTGTGTGTGTGTGTGGTTATAGTGATGGATGTGTGTGTGTGTGGTTATAGTGATGGATGTGTGTGTGTGTGTGGTTGTAGTGATGGTTGTGTGTGTGTGGTTATAGTGGTGGTTGTTGGTGGTCATGTGTATGTATTATAGTGGTTGTGTGTGTGTGGTTATAGTGGTGGTTGTTGGTGGTCATGTGTATGTATTAGTGGTTGTGTGTGTGTGTGGTTATAGTGATGGATGTGTGTGTGTGTGGTTATAGTGATGGATGTGTGTGTGTGTGTGGTTGTAGTGATGGTTGTGTGTGTGTGGTTATAGTGGTGGTTGTTGGTGGTCATGTGTATGTATTATAGTGGTTGTGTGTGTGTGGTTATAGTGGTGGTTGTTGGTGGTCATGTGTATGTATTATAGTGGTTGTGTGTGTGTGGTTATAGTGGTGGTTGTTGGTGGTCATGTGTATGTATTATAGTGGTTGTGTGTGTGTGTGTGGTTATAGTGGTGGTTGTTGGTGGTCATGTGTATGTATTATAGTGGTTGTGTGTGTGTGTGTGTGGTCATAGTGGTGGTTGTTGGTGGTCATGTGTATGTATTATAGTGGTTGTGTGTGTGTGTGGTTATAGTGGTGGTTGTTGGTGGTCATGTGTATGTATTATAGTGGTTGTGTGTGTGTGTGTGGTCATAGTGGTGGTTGTTGGTGGTCATGTGTATGTATTATAGTGGTTGTGTGTGTGTGGTTATAGTGGTGGTTGTTGGTGGTCATGTGTATGTATTAGTGGTTGTGTGTGTGTGTGGTTATAGTGATGGATGTGTGTGTGTGTGGTTATAGTGATGGATGTGTGTGTGTGTGTGGTTGTAGTGATGGTTGTGTGTGTGTGGTTATAGTGGTGGTTGTTGGTGGTCATGTGTATGTATTATAGTGGTTGTGTGTGTGTGGTTATAGTGGTGGTTGTTGGTGGTCATGTGTATGTATTATAGTGGTTGTGTGTGTGTGGTTATAGTGGTGGTTGTTGGTGGTCATGTGTATGTATTATAGTGGTTGTGTGTGTGTGTGTGGTTATAGTGGTGGTTGTTGGTGGTCATGTGTATGTATTATAGTGGTTGTGTGTGTGTGTGTGTGGTCATAGTGGTGGTTGTTGGTGGTCATGTGTATGTATTATAGTGGTTGTGTGTGTGTGTGGTTATAGTGGTGGTTGTTGGTGGTCATGTGTATGTATTATAGTGGTTGTGTGTGTGTGTGTGGTCATAGTGGTGGTTGTTGGTGGTCATGTGTATGTATTATAGTGGTTGTGTGTGTGTGTGGTTATAGTGGTGGTTGTTGGTGGTCATGTGCATGTATTATAGTGGTTGTGTGTGTGTGTGGTTATAGTGGTGGTTGTTGGTGGTCATGTGTATGTATTATAGTGGTTGTGTGTGTGTGTGGTTATAGTGATGGATGTGTGTGTGTGTGGTTATAGTGATGGATGTGTGTGTGTGTGTGGTTGTAGTGATGATTGTGTGGGTGTGTGTGGTTATAGTGGTGGTTGTTGGTGGTCATGTGTATGTATTAGTGGTTGTGTGTGTGTGTGTGGTTATAGTGATGGATGTGTGTGTGTGTGGTTATAGTGATGGATGTGTGTGTGTGTGGTTGTAGTGATGGTTGTGTGTGTGTGTGTGGTTATAGTGGTGGTTGTTGGTGGTCATGTGTATGTATTATAGTGGTTGTGTGTGTGTGTGTGGTCATAGTGGTGGTTGTTGGTGGTCATGTGTATGTATTATAGTGGTTGTGTGTGTGTGTGTGGTCATAGTGGTGGTTGTTGGTGGTCATGTGTATGTATTATAGTGGTTGTGTGTGTGTGTGTGGTCATAGTGGTGGTTGTTGGTGGTCATGTGTATGTATTATAGTAGGGGTGGTGTTTGTGGCGTGGTTGTCGGTGGTGCTTGTGCAGGCGGAGGCAGTGCAGCAGCAGGAGGCACTGTCCTCTGCTCTGCGCGCCCTCGACTCAGCCCGGGTTCGGCTCCAGGACGAGGTCACGGGGAGGGGGCGGAGGGACGGAGGGGCTCCCCTGGTAACCGCTCCGCGTCACACCGCGCCCCACCATTCCACGCCGTGCCACGCAGTTCCACACCACGCGGTGTGAGACAGCTCCACTTATTGCCGCACAGCCCCCCGCCGCTGCCGCTCCTCGCTGCAACAGCGCTTGCAGCCGCTACTGCTGCCGCTCCTCGCTGCAACAGCGCTTGCAACCGCTACTGCTGCTCCACACTGCTTGCAGCCGCTGCTGCTGCCGCTCCACGCTGTAACAGCGCTTGCAGCCGTTGCTACTGCTGCTCCTCGCTGCAACAGCGCTTGCAACCACTGCTGCTGCTGATCCACGCTGTAACAGCGCTTGCAACCGCTGCTGCTGCCGCTCCACGCTGCAACAGCGCTTGCAACCACTGCTGCTGCTGATCCACGCTGTAACAGCGCTTGCAGCCGTTGCTACTGCTGCTCCACGCTGCAACAGCGCTTGCAACCGCTGCTGCTGCTGATCCACGCTGTAACACCGCTTGCCAGTGCTGCTGCTCCGCGCTGCAACACCGCTTGCAGCCGCTGTTCTTTTGCGTTGGCCAGCAGGGTCACCCGGCGGACGTGAACCCGGCCCGCCTGGGGCAGCTCTACCACAGGATCCAGGAGGCGACGCGGATCCTGGCAGAGGTGACCGAGTCGGCAAAGGTGACGGCGCCGTGACGTCGTCGCGGCTGTAAAAACATTTTTTTTTTAAATAAATTAAACACCATGGGTGAGGCCCCCCCCCTCACCCCCATCTGAGCTGCTTGCATAGCTATCTTTCGTTCAGAAGCGACAAAACATCTCCTAGCCACCGTGATGATGATGATGGTGATGAGAGAGACGCAGACTCCAAATCTACAGCAGCAGGCGTTGTCAGGGTCGGGATCGAACCCACGACCTCCTGCGTACCAGGCGAGGTAGTCAACATCTCATAGCCACCGTGATGATGATGAGAGAGAGAGACACGCAGACTCCAAATCTACAGCAGCAGTAGGCGTCGTCAGGGTCGGGATCGAACCCACGACCTCCTGTACACCAGGCGAGGTAGTCAACAACTCACCACTATGATGATGATGATGAGGGAGAGAGACACGCAGACTTAAAGTATACAGCAGGCGTCAGGGTCTGGATCAGACCCAGGACCTCCTGTATACCAGGCGAGGTAGTTAACATCTCACCCAATCACCACCACCACCATCACGGGGCTCGACCATCACTACCACCACCACCGCCGTCATCAACAACAACAACATCATCATCATCGTCGTCGTCGTCTTTATTGTGACTGTGGCCATGTTGCTGTTGGGTGTGGTGGGGGGTGACGCAGGCCGGGACTTACGGAGCGGAAGGCTGCGGGCCCCCCATGGCCCCCATGGCCCCCAGTGCCAGCGTGTTGCAGCAGGCACTGGGCGTCCTGCGTGACCAGAACCGGCTGCTTACACGGGTGAGTAGCCGCTCCCTCACCCCCCCCACCACCACCACCACCACCCCCCACCACCACCACCACCAGCACCACCCCCAGCACCACCACCACCCACCAGGTGTGTAACTCCCTCGCCCCACCCTCACCCCCCACCACCACCACCAGGTGTGTAACTCCCTCACCCCACCCTCACCCCCCACCACCACCCACCAGGTGTGTAACTCCCTCACCCCACCCTCACCCCCCACCACCACCACCAGGTGTGTAACTCCCTCACCCCTCCCTCACCCCCCACCACCACCACCCACCAGGTGTGTATCTCCCTCACCCCCCACCAGCACCACCACCCACCAGGTGTGTAACTCCCTCGCCCCTCCCTCCAGCTCGCGCGTCTCCCCCCGTGCCCCACGCCTCCCCGTGTCTCCCTGTCTCTCGCCACGTATCCCCACGTATCCCCGTGTCTCCCTGTGTCTCTGTGTCTCCCCGTGTCTCCCCGTGTCTCCCCACATCACCCCACATCTCCCCGTGTCTCCCCGTGTCTCCCCACGTCTCCCCGTGCCTCCCCGCGTTACCCTCCACGCCCGTCTCCCCGTGTCTCCCTGTGTCTCTGTGTCTCCCCGTGTCTCCCCGTGTCTCCCCGTGTCTCCCCGTGTCTCTCCACATCTCCCCGTGCCTCCCCGCGTTACCCTCCACGCCCGTCTCCCCGTGTCTCCCTGTGTCTCTGTGTCTCCCCGTGTCTCCCCACGTCTCCCCGTGCCTCCCCGCGTTACCCTCCACGCTCGTCTCCCCCTCCCCCCCCACCGTGGCGCAGGAGGTCTCCGAGAAGAGTGACCGCATCTCTCAGCTGGAGCACGAGAAGTCGCTGCTGATCCAGCAGCTGTTCGAGGCTCGCTCACGCCACCACGGCAACGCCAGCCTCCTCCTCGCGGACTCCACCTTCATTTGAACGCCGCGGGGCGGGCGCTGACCCTCGGCACGACCTCGCCACCGCGACGCGCCCGCCGAGCCCCAAGTCTCGCCCCCTGCTACCGCCTTGTACACCGCCGCCACCACCCCCCCCGCCATCCCGCCCCGGGATATCGGCGCAACTCGTTGCAGGGACGAGGGTCCGCGCGACGCCACGGACGAGTTGCCGCAACCGGCGGCGGCTGTCATTGGCGGCGGCGGCGGCGGCGGCGGCGTCTGGAGCCCGGCCGCGACGCCACGCGGGGGAGAAGAAACGACGCGGCGGGAGCAGCAGCAGAAGCAGTAGTAGAAGCAGTAGCAGAAGCAGTAGCAGAAGCAGAAGCAGCAGCAGAAGCAGCAGCAGAAGCAGCAACAGAAGCAGCAGCAGAAGCAGCAGAAGCAGTAGAAGCAGTAGAAGCAGCAGAAGCAGCAACAGAAGCAGCTCCAGAAGCAGCAGCAGAAGCACAGCAGAAGCAGCAGCAGAAGCAGCTCCAGAAGCAGCAGAAGCAGCAGAAGCAGTAGAAGCAGCAACAGAAGCAGCAACAGAAGCAGTAGAAGCAGCACCAGAAGCAGCAGAAGCAGCAGTAGAAGCAGCAGCAGAAGCAGTAGAAGCAGCAGCAGCATCAGCAGAAGCAGCAGCAGAAGCAGCATCAGAAGCAGGAGAAGCAGCAGCAGAAGCAGTAGAAGCAGCAGAAGCAGCAGCAGAAGCAGCAGAAGCAGCAGCAGAAGCAGCAGAAGCAGCAGCAGAAGCAGGGCCAGGCGCTGCTTTGTACACGTGTGTGTGTGTACGTTGGGCTTCTTTCACATCACCGTACGTCGCCGACCGCTGTTGATCGGAGCACAAGAACAACAACAACAATCAAGTTTAAGGAAAATAACGTCGCGGTGGAGAGGGTAGCGTCGTGATGTTGAGGCTGTGTGTGTCAGTGTTGAGGCTGTGTGTGTGTGTTAGTGTGAGGCTGTGTGTGTGTGTCAGTGTGAGGCTGTGTGTGTGTGTGTCAGTGTTGCGGCTCTGTGTGTGTGTCAGTGTGAGGCTGTGTGTGTGTGTGTCAGTGTTGAGACTGTGTGTGTCAGTGTTGAGGCTGTGTGTGTGTCAGTGTTGAGGTTGTGTGTGTGTCAGTGTTGAGGCTGTGTGTGTGTCAGTGTTGATGTTGTGTGTGTCAGTGTTGAGACTCTGTGTATGTGTGTCAGTGTTGAGGCTGTGTGTGTGTCAGTGTTGAGGCTGTGTGTGTGTCAGCGTTGAGGCTGTGTGTGTGTCAGTGTTGAGGCTGTGTGTGTGTCAGTGTTGAGGCTGTGTGTGTCACCGTTGAGGCTGTGTGTGTGTCAGTGTTGAGACTCTGTGTATGTGTGTCAGTGTTGAGGCTGTGTGTGTCAGTGTTGAGGCTGTGTGTGTGTCAGTGTTGAGGCTGTGTGAGTGTGTCAGTGTTGAGGCTGTGTGTGTGTCAGTGTTGAGGCTGTGTGTGTGTGTGTCAGTGTTGAGGCTGTGTGTGTGTCAGTGTTGAGGCTGTGTGTGTCAGTGTTGAGGCTGTGTGTCAGTGTTGAGGCTGTGAGTGTGTCAGTGTTGAGGCTGTGTGTGTGTGTCAGTGTTGAGGGTGTGTGTGTGTCAGTGTTGTGGCTGTGTGTGTGTGTCAGTGTTGAGGCTGTGTGTGTGTCAGTGTTGAGGCTGTGTGTGTCAGTGTTGAGGCTGTGTGTGTGTCAGTGTTGAGGCTGTGTGTGTCAGTGTTGAGGCTGTGTGTGTGTCAGTGTTGAGGCTGTGTGTGTGTCAGTGTTGAGGCTGTGTGTCAGTGTTGAGGCTGTGTGTGTCAGTGTTGTGGCTGTGTGTGTGTCAGTGTTGAGGCTGTGTGTGTGTCAGTGTTGAGGCTGTGTGTCAGTGTTGAGGCTGTGTGTGTGTCAGTGTTGAGGCTGTGTGTCAGTGTTGAGGCTGTGTGTGTCAGTGTTGAGGCTGTGTGTGTGTCAGTGTTGAGGCTATGTGTGTGTCAGTGTTGAGGCTGTGTGTCAGTGTTGAGGCTGTGTGTGTCAGTGTTGAGGCTGTGTGTGTCAGTGTTGAGGCTGTGTGTGTGTCAGTGTTGAGGCTGTGTGTGTCAGTGTTGTGGCTGTGTGTGTGTGTCAGTGTTGAGGCTCTGCGTGTGTGTCAGTGTTGAGACTCTGTGGGTAAGAAGAAGGCTGCCTCCATGTTCAGGTTGCACCCTTCGCTAATGGGCCACGAGCGAGCCTAATGCATGTCGCTCGATGCACGCAAAATGAATGCCTCCACCCCGCATCTCGAATGGTATAATCCATGCCCCCCCCCCCCCCGCTTAAATCGCAAATGGCATGCTCCGTATAACTGTGGTGTCGTTGCTGAGAAGGTCGTGAGATGGATTCTTGACAATTGGTCTCCCCCCCGTAGTTACCGATTCCGCAGCGGTCGATCTTCTCAGCTCGAATTGCGGCGACTTTGACGACGGTCCCGCCCCCCACTCAGCTCCCCCGCACGTGTGAAACGGCACTACTCCGCGTCCTTACGTAGCACGTGCCCCTTCGGCAAAACCCCTGTGCATGGAACCGTTCGGCTGCAAACAACACGCGCCACGGGGTGTACGCTATGCAGATCGGCTCAAGCCTCGTGTGAACCCACGTTACTCCTGTGTGGCCACTCCCCCCGCCTGCCCCGCCCACTCCGAGCTCCTCCCCCTCTCCGTGCCGCCGCCCACTGTGAAAACAGACCCCTCTGTGCGGATCTCTTTTGCTGCTCGCTCCTCCCTCCCTCCCTCCCCACTCTTCCATCTCTGTCATCATCATAATCATCGCCATGGTGGCGCCTGGTGTACAGGAGGTCGTGGGTTTAGGTCCTGACTCTGACGATGCCTGCTGCTGTATATTTGGAGTTTCGCGTGCCTCTCATCATCATCATCGTCACGGTGGCTATGAGATGTTAACGCCCTCGCCTGGTATACAGGAGGTCGTGGGTTCGATCCCGACTGACGACGCCTGCTGCTGCTGTATATTTGGAGTTTCCGCGTCTCTCATCATCATCGTCGTCACGGTGGCTATGAGATGTTAACTCCCTCGCCTGGTGTACAGGAGGTCGTGGGTTCGATCCCGACTGACGACGCCTGCTGCTGCTGCTGTATATTTGGAGTTTCCGCGTCTATCATCATCATCGTCATGGTGGCTATGAGATGTTAACTCCCTCGCCTGGTGTACAGGAGGTCGTGGGTTCGATCCCGACTGACGACGCCTGCTGCTGCTGCTGTATATTTGGAGTTTCCGCGTCTCTCTCCCCGTGGTCACGTGGGATATTTTTTTTCCTCCACGTCCCTCCGTTATTTTTTCTTTTCCGCAAGCGTCGACGGCGATGACGAGGACGACGACGACGATGATGATGAGACACTTCGTTGAGCTATCGCTTGCGGGTCGCTTACCCAGGGTCGCTTACCCTGGTTAACGGTCAAGTAAAAAAAAACCGCCACCCTTTCATCAACCCCGAGATGTTGGGGCCCAGTCATTCCTCATCCTCCCCATCCTCCTCTCTCCCTGCTGCTCGTCCTGATGAACGATGACCCCCTCCCCTCCTCTCTCTCTCTCTCTTCATCTTCTTGGTTCTTTCGGTAAAGTCACCACGTAGAAGGGAAACAATAAAATAATAAAAATATAAAACAATACAATTCTCACGACGTTTCGACTGCAACACAAGCAATCAGCACCAGGTGTGGTTTTCACACCTGATGATGATGATTTCTTGTGTTGCAGTCGAAACACCTGATGATGATTGCTTGTGTTGCAGTCGAAACGTCGTGAGAATTTCATTGTTTTATATATTTTTTATTTTATTGTTTCCCTTCTAACGTGGTGACTTTACCGAAAGAACCAAGAATATGAATCCCTGCAGTCACGAAAGCTTTAAATCAAAAATCTCTTCATCTTGTTTGCCTCTGTCCCAGCCTCCCGCTCCCTTCTGTCTGTAATATAACACCTAATCATGTTGCGCAATACAACGTCGCCATTGCCGCTCCGCTGTTCGCGGGCATGGTGTCGAGGTCCGACGTTTGAACGGCGGACCGGCGTGAGTTTTGTTGTTTTTTTGCCACGAAGCACAGAAGCCCGCCGCCGGCTAATCGCTCAGTCATTGGTCGTTGGTCGGATGTCAGCGACGTCGCAGCGTCGGTGTGGCGAGGGGCCACCCACTGCTAACCACCCCCGCGGGCAACTGGCCCAGACTACCCACACTGCCCACACTACTAAGACTGCCCACACTACGAAGACTGCCCGGATTACCCAGACTGCCCAGACTACCCAGACTGCCCAGACTACAAAGACTGCCCAGATTACCCAGACTGCCCAGACTAGGAAGACTGCCCGAACTACCCAGACTGGGCAGTCTGGGTAATCCGGGCAGACTACCCAGACTACTCAGACTGCCCACACTACCCAGACTACCCAGACTGCCCACACTACCCACACTACTAAGACTGCCCACACTATCCAGACTGCCCACACTGCCCACACTACCCACACTGCCCACACTACCCAGACTGCCCACACTACGAAGACTGCCCGCACTACCCAGTCTACCCAGACTACTAAGACTGCCCACACTACCCAGACTACCCAGTCTACCCAGACTGCCCAGACTACTAAGACTGCCCACACTACCCAGACTGCCCACACTACCCAGACTACCCAGACTGCCCACACTACCCAGACTGCCCACACTACCCAGTCTACCCAGACTGCCCAGACTACTAAGACTGCCCACACTACCCAGACTGCCCACACTACCCAGACTGCCCACACTACCCAGACTGCCCGCACTACCCAGACTGCCCGCACTACCCAGAGTGCCCAGATTACTCAGACTGCCCACACTACCCAGACTGCCCACACTACTAAGACTGCCCACACTACCCAGACTTCCCGGATTACCCAGACTGCCCGCACTACCCAGACTGCCCGGATTACCCAGACTACTCAGACTGCCCACACTACCCAGACTACTCAGACTGCCCACACTACCCACACTACTCAGACTGCCCACACTACCCAGACTACTCAGACTGCCCACACTACCCACACTACTAAGACTGCCTGCACTACCCAGACTGCCCGGATTACCCAGACTGCCCGCACTACCCAGACTGCCCACACTACCCACACTACTAAGACTGCCCACACTACCCAGACTGCCCACACTACCCAGACTACCCAGACTGCCCGGACTGTGACTGCCCGGCCGCCGCCCGTCCGACAGATCAGTAAACAAGGCGCCAGAAACCCAACACGACTGCGACGGAAGCGGCCGCTGGAGCGAAAGTCTCGCGCTGCGCTGCAGAGGTCACGTGGGGCGACGAGGCCGCCGGCAGTGATGCGACTCAAGCGGTGCCCCCCCCCACCACCACGCGTGGCCTCCCCACCACGCCTGGCCCCCCCACCACTCGTGCCCCCCCCCCACCACTCGTGGCCTCCCCACCACGCCTGGCCTCCCCACCACGCGTGGCCTCCCCACCACTCGTGACCCCCCCACCACTCGTGACCCCCCCACCACTCGTGACCCCCCCACCACTCGTGACCCCCCCACCACTCGTGGCCCCCCCACCACTCGTGGCTCCACCACCACTCGTGGCCTCCCCACCACGCCTGGCCCCCCCACCACGCCTGGCCCCCCCACCACGCCTGCCCCCCACCACGCCTGGCCTCCCCACCACGTGTGGCCCCCCCACCACTCGTGTCCCCCCCCACCACGCGTGCCCCCCCCCCACCACGCAGGGGGGGGGTGGCACGTGCCCCCCCCGCCCCCCAATGATCCGATCGAAATCTCTAATTTCGATGGGATCATTGGGGTTTGTTAGTAATAAATCGGCATTTTGCGACCCCCACTGCCACCGTGTAGCATATTATTACGTGGCCAGCCAGGGACTCTACGAGATGATAGGACAGTGGTCTGAGTCCGTAATTGGCGATAAGGAACGGCAAAGCGGTTTATAAGCGACTCGCAGAATTGTGCTCAGTCGCGTCTACAGAGTCCACGACTTCCCTGAATGCATCGGCACCTTCAGCGAGCGCGGTGGCGATGATCGCTAACGACGCGGTGCGAATTCGACCCCTCGCCATCGACGGCCGCGCGTGCCCGCTGTTATTCTTTAATGCCCCTAGATTTGTTTCGAGCACGTTTTTTTTAATTCTCTCTAAGCATGGATTCTTGTAAATGCATTTCCCCGTGATTTATCATCGCGTTTTTTTTTGTGGCCAATGCGATGACTCGCTTGCCCGAGAAAGCAACGTTTTTTTTGGGAGGTTCATGCCCCGTTTGGAATCTCTGGGACGGTACCGGTTACATTGGAGGTTGTTTTGTTTGGCCATGGGAAGGAACCTGGAGAACACGGAGCAAACCCATGAAGAACAGGGAGAGAAAATACACACTCCACTCCACTCTGTCAAACAGGGGGAGATCATACAAACTCCACTCACTCACTCTCAGAACAGGGGGAGATCATACAAACTCCACTCTCTCACTTTGTAGAACAGGGGGGGATCATACAAACTCCACTCACTCTGTAGGACACGGGGAGATTATACAAACTCCACTCACTCTGTATTACAGGGGGAGATCATACAAACTCCACACACTCTGCAGAACAGGGGGAGATCACACAAACTCCGCTCACTCTGCAGAACAGGGGGAGATCATACAAACTCCACTCACTCTGCAGAACAGGCGGAGATCACACAAACTCCACTCTGTAGAACAGGGGGAGATCACACAAACTCCACTCACTCACTCTTTAGAACAGGGGGAGATCATACAAACTCCACACACTCTGTCAAACAGGGGGAGATCATACAAACTCCACTCTGTAGGACAGGGGGAGATCATACAAACTCCACTCACTCTATAGTACAGGGGGAGATCGTACAAACTCCACTCACTCACTCTGCAGAACAGGTGTAGAACATACAAACTCCTCACGCAGAGAGGCACTCGTATCAGGAATCAAACCCAGCCCCTTGTTGCTGTGAGGCACAGGCGTAGTCGACCACTGCTGCATCGCCACCCCACCACCGTATTATTTCCCCTCCGATCTGTGATGTTTACGTTTTTCGTTTTAATTATCATCGTTCATGTAACGTCCTTTTAACTTACGCTTATGTAACCTCTTGTCAATTAACAGCAGTAACCGATGCAATACTTCGTCGTTATTATAATTGTTCGTGGTTATGATCGTCTGACGTTCGTTTTTTTTACGACGCAAATACAATGCTTAGTCAAATCCGCATTCGGCATTGAATCATTATGTCATTGTTGGCTCAAGGTTCCGTGTTCTGATATTTCTATGAAGGCAAGAAGACACAGCATCATGGAGGAGCCTTAGTCTGGCCCTGTGAGTCTCAGTGATTAACACTGAACCCTGTGGGAGCCTTAGTCTGGCTCTATGAGCATTAGTGATTAACACTGAACCCTGTGGGAGCCTTAGTTTGGCTCTATGAGCATTAGTGATTAACACTGAACCCTGTGGGAGCCTTAGTCTGGCTCTATGAGCATTAGTGATTAACACTGAACCCTGTGGGAGCCTTAGTTTGGCCCTGTGAGTCTCAGTGATTAACACTGAACCCTGTGGGAGCCTTAGTCTGGCCCTGTGAGTCTCAGTGATTAACACTGAACCCTGTGGGAGCCGTTGTTTGGCTCTGTGAGCGTCAGTGATTAACACTGAACCCTGTGGGAGCCTTAGTCTGGCTCTGTGAGTCTCAGTGATTAACACTGAAACCTGTGGGAGCCTTAGTCTGGCTCTATGAGTCTCAGTGATTAATACTGAACCATATGGGAGCCTTAGTCTGGCCCTGTGAGCCTCAATGATTAACACTGACCCCTGTGGGAGCCTTCGTCTGGCTCTGTGAGTCTCAGTGATTAACACTGAACCCTGTGGGAGCCTTAGTTTGGCCCTGTGAGTCTCAGTGATTAACACTGAACCCTGTGGGAGCCTTAGTCTGGCTCTGTGAGTCTCAGTGATTAACACTGAACCCTATGGGAGCCTTAGTTTGGCCCTGTGAGTCTCAGTGATTAACACTGAACCCTGTGGGAGCCTAAGTCTGGCCCTGTGAGTCTCAATGATTCACACTGAACCGTGTGGGAGCCTTAGTCTGGCTCTGTGAGTTTCAGTGATTAACACTGAACCCTATGGGAGCCTTAGTTTGGCCCTGTGAGTCTCAGTGATTAACACTGAACCCTGTGAGAGCCTAAGTCTGGCCCTGTGAGTCTCAATGATTCACACTGAACCCTGTGGGAGCCTTAGTCTGGCTCTCTGAGTCTCAGTGATTAACACTGAACCCTGCAGGAGCCTTAGTCTGGCTCTGTGAGTCTCAGTGATTAACACTGAACCCTGTGGGAGCCTTAGTCTGGCTCTATGAGCATTAGTGATTAACACTGAACCCTGTGGGAGCCTTAGTTTGGCCCTGTGAGTCTCAGTGATTAACACTGAACCCTGTGGGAGCCTAAGTCTGGCCCTGTGAGTCTCAATGATTCACACTGAACCCTGTGGGAGCCTTAGTCTGGCTCTGTGAGTCTCAGTAATTAACACTGAACCCTGTGGGAGCCTTAGTCTGGCTCTGTGAGTCTCAATGATTAACACTGAACCCTGTGGGAGCCTTAGTCTGGCTCTGTGAGTCTCAGTGATTAACACTGAACCCTGTGGGAGCATTAGTCTGGCTCTGTGAGCCTCAGTGATTAAGAATGAACCTAGTGGGAGTCTCAGTGATAAACAATGAACCCTATGGAAGTCTCAGTGATTAACACCGAACCCTATGGGAGTCTCAGTGATTAACACTGAACCCTATGGGAGTCTCAGTGATTAACACTGAACCCTATGGGAGTCTCAGTGGTTAACACTGAACCCTGTGGGAGTCTCAGTGATTAACATTGAACCCTGTGGAAGTCTCAGTGATTAACACTGAACCCTATGGGCGTCGCAGTGATTAACACCGAACCTTATGGGAGTCTCAGTGATTAACACTGAACCCTATGGGAGCTTCAGTGATTAACACTGAACCCTATGGGAGTCTCAGTGATTAACACTGCACCTTATGGGAGTCTCAGTGATTAACACCGAACCCTGTGGGAGTCTCAGTGATTAACACTGAACCCCATGGGATCCCCCCAGTGATTAACACTGAACCCTGTGGGAGTCCCAGTGATTAACATTGAAGCCTGTGGGAGCCCCCAGTGATTAACATTGAACCCTATGGGAGCATTTGTCATTAACACTGAACCCTATGGGAGTCTCTGTGATTAACACTGAACCCTATGTGAGTCTCAGTGATTAACACTGAACCCTGTGGGAGTCCCAGTGATTAACACTGAACCCTATGGGAGTCTCTGTGATTAACACTGAACCCTATGGGAGTCCCAGTGATTAACACTGAACCCTATGGGAGTCTCAGTGGTTAACACTGAACCCTATGGGAGTCTCAGTGATTAACACTGAACCCTATGGGAGTCTCTGTGATTAACACTGAACCCTATGGGAGTCCCAGTGATTAACACTGAACCCTATGGGAGTCTCAGTGGTTAACACTGAACCCTGTGGGAGTCTCAGTGATTAACACTGAACCCTATGGGAGTCTCTGTGATTAACACGAACCCTGAAGGAGTCTCAGCGATTAACACTGAACCCTATGGGAGTCTCTGTGATTAACACTGAACCCTATGGGAGTCTCAGTGATTAACACTGAACCCTATGGGAGTTTCAGTGATTAACACTGAACCCTATGGGAGTCTCAGTGATTAACACTGAACCCTATGCGAGCCTCAGTGATTAACACTGAACCCTGTGGAAGTCTCAGTGATGAACACTGAACCCTATGGGAGTCTCAGTGATTAACACTGAACCCTATGGGAGTCTCAGTGATTAACACTGAACCCTATGGGAGTCTCTGTGATTAACACTGAACCCTATGGGAGTCTCAGTGATTAACACTGAACCCTATGGGAGTCTCAGTGATTAACACTGAACCCTCTGGGAGTCTCAGTGATTAACACTGAACCCTGTGGAAGTCTCAATGATGAACACTGAACCCTATGGGAGTCTCATTGATTAACACCGAACCCTATAGGAGTCTCAGTGATTAAGACCGAACCCTATGGGAGCCTCAGTGATTAACACTGCACCCTATGGAAGTGTCATTGATTAACACCGATCCATATGGGAGGCTCAGTGATTAACACCGAACCATATGGGAGTCTCAGTGATTAACACCGAACCCTATGGGAGTCTCAGTGATTAACACTGAACCTATGGGAGCCTCAGTGATTAACACTGAACCCTATGGAAGTCTCAGTGATTAACACCGAACCCTATGGGAGTCTCAGTGATTAACACTGAACCCTATGGGAGTCTCAGTGATTAACACCGAACCCTATGGGAGTCTCAGTGATTAACACTGAACCCTATGGGAGCCTCAGTGATTAACACTGAACCCTATGGGAGTCTCAGTGATTAACACTGAACTCTATGGGAGCCTCATTGATTAACACTGAACCCTATGGGAGTCTCAGTGATTAACACCGAACCCTGTGGGAGTCTCAGTGATTAACACTGAACCCCATGTGATCCCCCCAGTGATTAACACTGAACCCTGTGGGAGTCCCAGTGATTAACATTGAAGCCTGTGGGAGCCCCCAGTGATTAACATTGAACCCTATGGGAGCATTTGTGATAAACACTGAACCCTATGGGAGTCTCTGTGATTAACACTGAACCCTATGGGAGTCTCTGTGATTAACACTGAACCCTCTGCGAGTCCCAGTGATTAACACTGAACCCTATGGGAGTCTCTGTGATTAACACTGAACCCTATGGGAGTCCCAGTGATTAACACTGAACCCTATGGGAGTCTCAGTGGTTAACACTGAACTCTATGGGAGTCTCAGTGATCAACACTGAACCCTATGGGAGTCTCTGTGATTAACACTGAACCCTATGGGAGTCCCAGTGATTAACACTGAACCCTATGGGAGTCTCAGTGGTTAACACTGAACCCTGTGGGAGTCTCAGTGATTAACACTGAACCCTATGGGAGTCTCTGTGATTAACACTGAACCCTGTGGGAGTCTCAGCGATTAACACTGAACCCTATGGGAGTCTCTGTGATTAACACTGAACCCTATGGGAGTCTCAGTGATTAACACTGAACCCTATGGAAGTCTCAGTGATTAACACCGAACCCTATGGGAGTCTCAGTGATTAACACTGAACCCTATGGGAGTCTCAGTGATTAACACTGAACCCTATGGGAGTCTCAGTGGTTAACACTGAACCCTGTGGGAGTCTCAGTGATTAACATTGAACCCTGTGGAAGTCTCAGTGATTAACACTGAACCCTATGGGAGTCTCAGTGATTAACACTGAACCCTATGGAAGTCTCAGTGATTAACATTGAACCCTGTGGAAGTCTCAGTGATTAACACTGAACCCTATGGGAGTCTCAGTGATAAACACTGAACCCTATGGGAGTCTCAGTGATGAACACTGAACCCTATGGGAGTCTCAGTGATTAACACTGAACCCTATGGGAGTTTCAGTGATTAACACTGAACCCTATGGGAGTCTCTGTGATTAACACTGAACCCTATGGGAGTCTCAGTGATTAACACTGAACCCTATTGGAGTCTCAGTGATTAACACTGAACCCTATGGGAGTCTCAGTGATTAACACTGAACCCTGTGGAAGTCTCAGTGATGAACACTGAACCCTATGGGAGTCTCATTGATTAACACTGAACCCTATAGGAGTCTCAGTGATTAAGACCGAACCCTATGGGAGCCTCAGTGATTAACACTGAACCCTATGGGAGTCTCATTGATTAACACCGATCCATATGGGAGGCTCAGTGATTAACACCGAACCCTATGGGAGTCTCAGTGATTAACACCGAACCCTATGGGAGTCTCAGTGATTAACACTGAACCCTATGGGAGCCTCAGTGATTAACACTGAACCCTATGGGAGTCTCAGTGATTAACACCGAACCCTATGAGAGTCTCAGTGATTAACACCGAACCCTATGGGAGTCTCAGTGATTAACATCGAACCCTATGGGAGTCTCAGTGATTAACACTGAACCCTATGGGAGTCTCAGTGATTAACACTGAACCCTATGGGAGTCTCAGTGATTAACACCGAACCCTATGGGAGTCTCAGTGATTAACACCGAACCCTATGGGAGTCTCAGTGATTAACACCGAACCCTGTGGGAGTCTCAGTGATTAACACTGAACCCCAAGGGATCCCCCCAGTGATTAACACTGAACCCTGTGGGAGTCCCAGTGATTAACATTGAAGCCTGTGGGAGCCCCCAGTGATTAACATTGAACCCTATGGGAGCATTTGTGATTGACACTGAACCCTGTGGGAGTCCCAGTGATTAACACTGAACCCTGTGGGAGTCTCAGTGATTAACACTGTGCCCTATGGGAATCTCTGTGATTAACACTGAACCCTATGGGAGTCTCAGTGAATAACACCGAACCCTATGGGAGTCTCAGTGATTAACACCGAACCCTATGGGAGCCTCAGTGATTAACACTGAACCCTATGGGAGTCTCAGTGATTAACACTGAACCCTGTGGGAGTCCCAGTGATTAACACTGAACCCTATGGGAGTCTCAGTGGTTAACACTGAACCCTGTGGGAGTCTCAGTGATTAACACTGAACCATATGAGAGTCTCAGTGATTAACACTGAACCCTATGGGAGTCTCATTGATTAACACCGAACCTATGGGAGTCTCAGTGATTAACACTGAACCCTATGGGAGTCTCAGTGATTAACACTGAACCCTATGGGAGTCTCAGTGATTAACACCGAACCCTATGGGAGTCTCAGTGATTAACACCGAACCCTATGGGAGTCTCAGTGATTAACACTGAACCCTATGGGAGTCTCAGTGATTAACACTGAACCCTATGGGAGTCTCAGTGATTAACACCGAACCCTATGGGAGTCTCAGTGATTAACACCGAACCCTATGGGAGTCTCAGTGATTAACACCGAACCCTGTGGGAGTCTCAGTGATTAACACTGAACCCCAAGGGATCCCCCCAGTGATTAACACTGAACCCTGTGGGAGTCCCAGTGATTAACATTGAAGCCTGTGGGAGCCCCCAGTGATTAACGTTGAACCCTATGGGAGCATTTGTGATTGACACTGAACCCTGTGGGAGTCCCAGTGATTAACACTGAACCCTGTGGGAGTCTCAGTGATTAACACTGTGCCCTATGGGAATCTCTGTGATTAACACTGAACCCTATGGGAGTCTCAGTGAATAACACCGAACCCTATGGGAGTCTCAGTGATTAACACCGAACCCTATGGGAGCCTCAGTGATTAACACTGAACCCTATGGGAGTCTCAGTGATTAACACTGAACCCTGTGGGAGTCCCAGTGATTAACACTGAACCCTATGGGAGTCTCAGTGGTTAACACTGAACCCTGTGGGAGTCTCAGTGATTAACACTGAACCATATGAGAGTCTCAGTGATTAACACTGAACCCTATGGGAGTCTCATTGATTAACACCGAACCTATGGGAGTCTCAGTGATTAACACTGAACCCTATGGGAGTCTCAGTGATTAACACTGAACCCTATGGGAGTCTCAGTGATTAACACCGAACCCTATGGGAGTCTCAGTAATTAACACCGAACCCTATGGGAGTCTCAGTGATTAACACTGAACCCTATGGGAGTCTCAGTGATTAACACTGAACCCTATGAGAGTCTCAGTGATTAACACCGAACCCTATGGGAGTCTCAGTGATTAACACCGAACCCTTTGTGGGAGTCTCAGTGATTAACACCGAACCCTGTGGGAGTCTCAGTGATTAACACTGAACCCCAAGGGATCCCCCCAGTGATTAACACTGAACCCTGTGGGAGTCCCAGTGATTAACATTGAAGCCTGTGGGAGCCCCCAGTGATTAACATTGAACCCTATGGGAGCATTTGTGATTGACACTGAACCCTGTGGGAGTCCCAGTGATTAACACTGAACCCTATGGGAGCCTCAGTGGTTAACACTGATCCCTATGGGAGTCTCAGTTATTAACACCCAACCCTATGGGAGTCTCAGTGATTAACACTCAACCCTATGGGAGTCTCAGTGATTAACACTGAACCCTATGGGAGTCTCAGTGATTAACACCGAACCCTATGGGAGTCTCAGTGATTAACACCGAACCCTATGGGAGTCTCAGTGATTAACACCGAACCCTGTGGGAGTCTCAGTGATTAACACTGAACCGCAAGGGATCCCCCCAGTGATTAACACTGAACCCTGTGGGAGTCCCAGTGATTAACATTGAAGCCTGTGGGAGCCCCCAGTGATTAACATTGAACCCTATGGGAGCATTTGTGATTGACACTGAACCCTGTGGGAGTCCCAGTGATTAACACTGAACCCTGTGGGAGTCTCAGTGATTAACACTGTGCCCTATGGGAATCTCTGTGATTAACACTGAACCCTATGGGAGTCTCAGTGAATAACACCGAACCCTATGGGAGTCTCAGTGATTAACACCGAACCCTATGGGAGCCTCAGTGATTAACACTGAACCCTATGGGAGTCTCAGTGATTAACACTGAACCCTGTGGGAGTCCCAGTGATTAACACTGAACCCTATGGGAGTCTCAGTGGTTAACACTGAACCCTGTGGGAGTCTCAGTGATTAACACTGAACCATATGAGAGTCTCAGTGATTAACACTGAACCCTATGGGAGTCTCATTGATTAACACCGAACCTATGGGAGTCTCAGTGATTAACACTGAACCCTATGGGAGTCTCAGTGATTAACACTGAACCCTATGGGAGTCTCAGTGATTAACACCGAACCCTATGGGAGTCTCAGTGATTAACACCGAACCCTATGGGAGTCTCAGTGATTAACACTGAACCCTATGGGAGTCTCAGTGATTAACACTGAACCCTATGGGAGTCTCAGTGATTAACACCGAACCCTATGGGAGTCTCAGTGATTAACACCGAACCCTATGAGAGTCTCAGTGATTAACACCGAACCCTGTGGGAGTCTCAGTGATTAACACTGAACCCCAAGGGATCCCCCCAGTGATTAACACTGAACCCTGTGGGAGTCCCAGTGATTAACATTGAAGCCTGTGGGAGCCCCCAGTGATTAACGTTGAACCCTATGGGAGCATTTGTGATTGACACTGAACCCTGTGGGAGTCCCAGTGATTAACACTGAACCCTGTGGGAGTCTCAGTGATTAACACTGTGCCCTATGGGAGTCTCAGTGATTAACACTGAACCCTATGGGAGTCTCAGTGATTAACACCGAACCCTATGGGAGTCTCAGTGATTAACACCGAACCCTATGGGAGTCTCAGTGATTAACACTGAACCCTATGGGAGTCTCAGTGATTAACACTGAACCCTATGGGAGTCTCAGTGATTAACACCGAACCCTATGGGAGTCTCAGTGATTAACACCGAACCCTATGAGAGTCTCAGTGATTAACACCGAACCCTGTGGGAGTCTCAGTGATTAACACTGTGCCCTATGGGAGTCTCAGTGATTAACACTGAACCCTATGGGAGTCTCAGTGATTAACACCGAACCCTATGGGAGTCTCAGTGATTAACACCGAACCCTATGGGAGTCTCAGTGATTAACACTGAACCCTATGGGAGTCTCAGTGATTAACACTGAACCCTATGGGAGTCTCAGTGATTAACACCGAACCCTATGGGAGTCTCAGTGATTAACACCGAACCCTATGAGAGTCTCAGTGATTAACACCGAACCCTGTGGGAGTCTCAGTGATTAACACTGAACCCCAAGGGATCCCCCCAGTGATTAACACTGAACCCTGTGGGAGTCCCAGTGATTAACATTGAAGCCTGTGGGAGCCCCCAGTGATTAACGTTGAACCCTATGGGAGCATTTGTGATTGACACTGAACCCTGTGGGAGTCCCAGTGATTAACACTGAACCCTGTGGGAGTCTCAGTGATTAACACTGTGCCCTATGGGAATCTCTGTGATTAACACTGAACCCTATGGGAGTCTCAGTGAATAACACCGAACCCTATGGGAGTCTCAGTGATTAACACCGAACCCTATGGGAGCCTCAGTGATTAACACTGAACCCTATGGGAGTCTCAGTGATTAACACTGAACCCTGTGGGAGTCCCAGTGATTAACACTGAACCCTATGGGAGTCTCAGTGGTTAACACTGAACCCTGTGGGAGTCTCAGTGATTAACACTGAACCATATGAGAGTCTCAGTGATTAACACTGAACCCTATGGGAGTCTCATTGATTAACACCGAACCTATGGGAGTCTCAGTGATTAACACTGAACCCTATGGGAGTCTCAGTGATTAACACTGAACCCTATGGGAGTCTCAGTGATTAACACCGAACCCTATGGGAGTCTCAGTGATTAACACCGAACCCTATGGGAGTCTCAGTGATTAACACTGAACCCTATGGGAGTCTCAGTGATTAACACTGAACCCTATGGGAGTCTCAGTGATTAACACCGAACCCTATGGGAGTCTCAGTGATTAACACCGAACCCTATGGGAGTCTCAGTGATTAACACCGAACCCTGTGGGAGTCTCAGTGATTAACACTGAACCCCAAGGGATCCCCCCAGTGATTAACACTGAACCCTGTGGGAGTCCCAGTGATTAACATTGAAGCCTGTGGGAGCCCCCAGTGATTAACGTTGAACCCTATGGGAGCATTTGTGATTGACACTGAACCCTGTGGGAGTCCCAGTGATTAACACTGAACCCTGTGGGAGTCTCAGTGATTAACACTGTGCCCTATGGGAATCTCTGTGATTAACACTGAACCCTATGGGAGTCTCAGTGAATAACACCGAACCCTATGGGAGTCTCAGTGATTAACACCGAACCCTATGGGAGCCTCAGTGATTAACACTGAACCCTATGGGAGTCTCAGTGATTAACACTGAACCCTGTGGGAGTCCCAGTGATTAACACTGAACCCTATGGGAGTCTCAGTGGTTAACACTGAACCCTGTGGGAGTCTCAGTGATTAACACTGAACCATATGAGAGTCTCAGTGATTAACACTGAACCCTATGGGAGTCTCATTGATTAACACCGAACCCTATGGGAGTCTCAGTGATTAACACTGAACCCTATGGGAGTCTCAGTGATTAACACTGAACCCTATGGGAGTCTCAGTGATTAACACCGAACCCTATGGGAGTCTCAGTAATTAACACCGAACCCTATGGGAGTCTCAGTGATTAACACTGAACCCTATGGGAGTCTCAGTGATTAACACTGAACCCTATGAGAGTCTCAGTGATTAACACCGAACCCTATGGGAGTCTCAGTGATTAACACCGAACCCTTTGTGGGAGTCTCAGTGATTAACACCGAACCCTGTGGGAGTCTCAGTGATTAACACTGAACCCCAAGGGATCCCCCCAGTGATTAACACTGAACCCTGTGGGAGTCCCAGTGATTAACATTGAAGCCTGTGGGAGCCCCCAGTGATTAACATTGAACCCTATGGGAGCATTTGTGATTGACACTGAACCCTGTGGGAGTCCCAGTGATTAACACTGAACCCTATGGGAGCCTCAGTGGTTAACACTGATCCCTATGGGAGTCTCAGTTATTAACACCCAACCCTATGGGAGTCTCAGTGATTAACACTCAACCCTATGGGAGTCTCAGTGATTAACACTGAACCCTATGGGAGTCTCAGTGATTAACACCGAACCCTATGGGAGTCTCAGTGATTAACACCGAACCCTATGGGAGTCTCAGTGATTAACACCGAACCCTGTGGGAGTCTCAGTGATTAACACTGAACCGCAAGGGATCCCCCCAGTGATTAACACTGAACCCTGTGGGAGTCCCAGTGATTAACATTGAAGCCTGTGGGAGCCCCCAGTGATTAACGTTGAACCCTATGGGAGCATTTGTGATTGACACTGAACCCTGTGGGAGTCCCAGTGATTAACACTGAACCCTGTGGGAGTCTCAGTGATTAACACTGTGCCCTATGGGAGTCTCAGTGATTAACACTGAACCCTATGGGAGTCTCAGTGATTAACACCGAACCCTATGGGAGTCTCAGTGATTAACACCGAACCCTATGGGAGTCTCAGTGATTAACACTGAACCCTATGGGAGTCTCAGTGATTAACACTGAACCCTATGGGAGTCTCAGTGATTAACACCGAACCCTATGGGAGTCTCAGTGATTAACACCGAACCCTATGAGAGTCTCAGTGATTAACACCGAACCCTGTGGGAGTCTCAGTGATTAACACTGTGCCCTATGGGAGTCTCAGTGATTAACACTGAACCCTATGGGAGTCTCAGTGATTAACACCGAACCCTATGGGAGTCTCAGTGATTAACACCGAACCCTATGGGAGTCTCAGTGATTAACACTGAACCCTATGGGAGTCTCAGTGATTAACACTGAACCCTATGGGAGTCTCAGTGATTAACACCGAACCCTATGGGAGTCTCAGTGATTAACACCGAACCCTATGAGAGTCTCAGTGATTAACACCGAACCCTGTGGGAGTCTCAGTGATTAACACTGAACCCCAAGGGATCCCCCCAGTGATTAACACTGAACCCTGTGGGAGTCCCAGTGATTAACATTGAAGCCTGTGGGAGCCCCCAGTGATTAACGTTGAACCCTATGGGAGCATTTGTGATTGACACTGAACCCTGTGGGAGTCCCAGTGATTAACACTGAACCCTGTGGGAGTCTCAGTGATTAACACTGTGCCCTATGGGAATCTCTGTGATTAACACTGAACCCTATGGGAGTCTCAGTGAATAACACCGAACCCTATGGGAGTCTCAGTGATTAACACCGAACCCTATGGGAGCCTCAGTGATTAACACTGAACCCTATGGGAGTCTCAGTGATTAACACTGAACCCTGTGGGAGTCCCAGTGATTAACACTGAACCCTATGGGAGTCTCAGTGGTTAACACTGAACCCTGTGGGAGTCTCAGTGATTAACACTGAACCATATGAGAGTCTCAGTGATTAACACTGAACCCTATGGGAGTCTCATTGATTAACACCGAACCTATGGGAGTCTCAGTGATTAACACTGAACCCTATGGGAGTCTCAGTGATTAACACTGAACCCTATGGGAGTCTCAGTGATTAACACCGAACCCTATGGGAGTCTCAGTGATTAACACCGAACCCTATGGGAGTCTCAGTGATTAACACTGAACCCTATGGGAGTCTCAGTGATTAACACTGAACCCTATGGGAGTCTCAGTGATTAACACCGAACCCTATGGGAGTCTCAGTGATTAACACCGAACCCTATGGGAGTCTCAGTGATTAACACCGAACCCTGTGGGAGTCTCAGTGATTAACACTGAACCCCAAGGGATCCCCCCAGTGATTAACACTGAACCCTGTGGGAGTCCCAGTGATTAACATTGAAGCCTGTGGGAGCCCCCAGTGATTAACGTTGAACCCTATGGGAGCATTTGTGATTGACACTGAACCCTGTGGGAGTCCCAGTGATTAACACTGAACCCTGTGGGAGTCTCAGTGATTAACACTGTGCCCTATGGGAATCTCTGTGATTAACACTGAACCCTATGGGAGTCTCAGTGAATAACACCGAACCCTATGGGAGTCTCAGTGATTAACACCGAACCCTATGGGAGCCTCAGTGATTAACACTGAACCCTATGGGAGTCTCAGTGATTAACACTGAACCCTGTGGGAGTCCCAGTGATTAACACTGAACCCTATGGGAGTCTCAGTGGTTAACACTGAACCCTGTGGGAGTCTCAGTGATTAACACTGAACCATATGAGAGTCTCAGTGATTAACACTGAACCCTATGGGAGTCTCATTGATTAACACCGAACCTATGGGAGTCTCAGTGATTAACACTGAACCCTATGGGAGTCTCAGTGATTAACACTGAACCCTATGGGAGTCTCAGTGATTAACACCGAACCCTATGGGAGTCTCAGTAATTAACACCGAACCCTATGGGAGTCTCAGTGATTAACACTGAACCCTATGGGAGTCTCAGTGATTAACACTGAACCCTATGAGAGTCTCAGTGATTAACACCGAACCCTATGGGAGTCTCAGTGATTAACACCGAACCCTTTGTGGGAGTCTCAGTGATTAACACCGAACCCTGTGGGAGTCTCAGTGATTAACACTGAACCCCAAGGGATCCCCCCAGTGATTAACACTGAACCCTGTGGGAGTCCCAGTGATTAACATTGAAGCCTGTGGGAGCCCCCAGTGATTAACATTGAACCCTATGGGAGCATTTGTGATTGACACTGAACCCTGTGGGAGTCCCAGTGATTAACACTGAACCCTATGGGAGCCTCAGTGGTTAACACTGATCCCTATGGGAGTCTCAGTTATTAACACCCAACCCTATGGGAGTCTCAGTGATTAACACTCAACCCTATGGGAGTCTCAGTGATTAACACTGAACCCTATGGGAGTCTCAGTGATTAACACCGAACCCTATGGGAGTCTCAGTGATTAACACCGAACCCTATGGGAGTCTCAGTGATTAACACCGAACCCTGTGGGAGTCTCAGTGATTAACACTGAACCGCAAGGGATCCCCCCAGTGATTAACACTGAACCCTGTGGGAGTCCCAGTGATTAACATTGAAGCCTGTGGGAGCCCCCAGTGATTAACATTGAACCCTATGGGAGCATTTGTGATTGACACTGAACCCTGTGGGAGTCCCAGTGATTAACACTGAACCCTGTGGGAGTCTCAGTGATTAACACTGTGCCCTATGGGAATCTCTGTGATTAACACTGAACCCTATGGGAGTCTCAGTGAATAACACCGAACCCTATGGGAGTCTCAGTGATTAACACCGAACCCTATGGGAGCCTCAGTGATTAACACTGAACCCTATGGGAGTCTCAGTGATTAACACTGAACCCTGTGGGAGTCCCAGTGATTAACACTGAACCCTATGGGAGTCTCAGTGGTTAACACTGAACCCTGTGGGAGTCTCAGTGATTAACACTGAACCATATGAGAGTCTCAGTGATTAACACTGAACCCTATGGGAGTCTCATTGATTAACACCGAACCTATGGGAGTCTCAGTGATTAACACTGAACCCTATGGGAGTCTCAGTGATTAACACTGAACCCTATGGGAGTCTCAGTGATTAACACCGAACCCTATGGGAGTCTCAGTGATTAACACCGAACCCTATGGGAGTCTCAGTGATTAACACTGAACCCTATGGGAGTCTCAGTGATTAACACTGAACCCTATGGGAGTCTCAGTGATTAACACCGAACCCTATGGGAGTCTCAGTGATTAACACCGAACCCTATGAGAGTCTCAGTGATTAACACCGAACCCTGTGGGAGTCTCAGTGATTAACACTGAACCCCAAGGGATCCCCCCAGTGATTAACACTGAACCCTGTGGGAGTCCCAGTGATTAACATTGAAGCCTGTGGGAGCCCCCAGTGATTAACGTTGAACCCTATGGGAGCGTTTGTGATTGACACTGAACCCTGTGGGAGTCCCAGTGATTAACACTGAACCCTGTGGGAGTCTCAGTGATTAACACTGTGCCCTATGGGAGTCTCAGTGATTAACACTGAACCCTATGGGAGTCTCAGTGATTAACACCGAACCCTATGGGAGTCTCAGTGATTAACACCGAACCCTATGGGAGTCTCAGTGATTAACACTGAACCCTATGGGAGTCTCAGTGATTAACACTGAACCCTATGGGAGTCTCAGTGATTAACACCGAACCCTATGGGAGTCTCAGTGATTAACACCGAACCCTATGAGAGTCTCAGTGATTAACACCGAACCCTGTGGGAGTCTCAGTGATTAACACTGAACCCCAAGGGATCCCCCCAGTGATTAACACTGAACCCTGTGGGAGTCCCAGTGATTAACATTGAAGCCTGTGGGAGCCCCCAGTGATTAACGTTGAACCCTATGGGAGCATTTGTGATTGACACTGAACCCTGTGGGAGTCCCAGTGATTAACACTGAACCCTGTGGGAGTCTCAGTGATTAACACTGTGCCCTATGGGAATCTCTGTGATTAACACTGAACCCTATGGGAGTCTCAGTGAATAACACCGAACCCTATGGGAGTCTCAGTGATTAACACCGAACCCTATGGGAGCCTCAGTGATTAACACTGAACCCTATGGGAGTCTCAGTGATTAACACTGAACCCTGTGGGAGTCCCAGTGATTAACACTGAACCCTATGGGAGTCTCAGTGGTTAACACTGAACCCTGTGGGAGTCTCAGTGATTAACACTGAACCATATGAGAGTCTCAGTGATTAACACTGAACCCTATGGGAGTCTCATTGATTAACACCGAACCTATGGGAGTCTCAGTGATTAACACTGAACCCTATGGGAGTCTCAGTGATTAACACTGAACCCTATGGGAGTCTCAGTGATTAACACCGAACCCTATGGGAGTCTCAGTGATTAACACCGAACCCTATGGGAGTCTCAGTGATTAACACTGAACCCTATGGGAGTCTCAGTGATTAACACTGAACCCTATGGGAGTCTCAGTGATTAACACCGAACCCTGTGGGAGTCTCAGTGAATAACACTGAACCCCAAGGGATCCCCCCAGTGATTAACACTGAACCCTGTGGGAGTCCCAGTGATTAACATTGAAGCCTGTGGGAGCCCCCAGTGATTAACGTTGAACCCTATGGGAGCATTTGTGATTGACACTGAACCCTGTGGGAGTCCCAGTGATTAACACTGAACCCTGTGGGAGTCTCAGTGATTAACACTGTGCCCTATGGGAGTCTCAGTGATTAACACTGAACCCTATGGGAGTCTCAGTGATTAACACCGAACCCTATGGGAGTCTCAGTGATTAACACCGAACCCTATGGGAGTCTCAGTGATTAACACTGAACCCTATGGGAGTCTCAGTGATTAACACTGAACCCTATGGGAGTCTCAGTGATTAACACCGAACCCTATGGGAGTCTCAGTGATTAACACCGAACCCTATGAGAGTCTCAGTGATTAACACCGAACCCTGTGGGAGTCTCAGTGATTAACACTGAACCCCAAGGGATCCCCCCAGTGATTAACACTGAACCCTGTGGGAGTCCCAGTGATTAACATTGAAGCCTGTGGGAGCCCCCAGTGATTAACGTTGAACCCTATGGGAGCATTTGTGATTGACACTGAACCCTGTGGGAGTCCCAGTGATTAACACTGAACCCTGTGGGAGTCTCAGTGATTAACACTGTGCCCTATGGGAATCTCTGTGATTAACACTGAACCCTATGGGAGTCTCAGTGAATAACACCGAACCCTATGGGAGTCTCAGTGATTAACACCGAACCCTATGGGAGCCTCAGTGATTAACACTGAACCCTATGGGAGTCTCAGTGATTAACACTGAACCCTGTGGGAGTCCCAGTGATTAACACTGAACCCTATGGGAGTCTCAGTGGTTAACACTGAACCCTGTGGGAGTCTCAGTGATTAACACTGAACCATATGAGAGTCTCAGTGATTAACACTGAACCCTATGGGAGTCTCATTGATTAACACCGAACCTATGGGAGTCTCAGTGATTAACACTGAACCCTATGGGAGTCTCAGTGATTAACACTGAACCCTATGGGAGTCTCAGTGATTAACACCGAACCCTATGGGAGTCTCAGTGATTAACACCGAACCCTATGGGAGTCTCAGTGATTAACACTGAACCCTATGGGAGTCTCAGTGATTAACACTGAACCCTATGAGAGTCTCAGTGATTAACACCGAACCCTATGGGAGTCTCAGTGATTAACACCGAACCCTTTGTGGGAGTCTCAGTGATTAACACCGAACCCTGTGGGAGTCTCAGTGATTAACACTGAACCCCAAGGGATCCCCCCAGTGATTAACACTGAACCCTGTGGGAGTCCCAGTGATTAACATTGAAGCCTGTGGGAGCCCCCAGTGATTAACATTGAACCCTATGGGAGCATTTGTGATTGACACTGAACCCTGTGGGAGTCCCAGTGATTAACACTGAACCCTATGGGAGCCTCAGTGGTTAACACTGATCCCTATGGGAGTCTCAGTTATTAACACCCAACCCTATGGGAGTCTCAGTGATTAACACTGAACCCTAAGGGAGTCTCAGTGATTAACACCGAACCCTATGGGAGTCTCAGTGATTAACACTGAACTCTATGGGAGCCTCAGTGATTAACACCGAACCCTATGGGAGTCTCAGTGATTAACACTGAACTCTATGGGAGTCTCAGTGATTAACACCGAACCCTTTGTGGGAGTCTCAGTGATTAACACCGAACCCTGTGGGAGTCTCAGTGATTAACACTGAACCCCAAGGGATCCCCCCAGTGATTAACACTGAACCCTGTGGGAGTCCCAGTGATTAACATTGAAGCCTGTGGGAGCCCCCAGTGATTAACATTGAACCCTATGGGAGCATTTGTGATTGACACTGAACCCTGTGGGAGTCCCAGTGATTAACACTGAACCCTATGGGAGCCTCAGTGGTTAACACTGATCCCTATGGGAGTCTCAGTTATTAACACCCAACCCTATGGGAGTCTCAGTGATTAACACTGAACCCTAAGGGAGTCTCAGTGATTAACACCGAACCCTATGGGAGTCTCAGTGATTAACACTGAACTCTATGGGAGCCTCAGTGATTAACACCGAACCCTATGGGAGTCCCTGTGATTAACACTGAACCCTGTGGGAGTCTCAGCGATTAACACTGAACCCTGTGGGAGTCTCTGTGATTAACACTGAACCCCGTGGGAGTCCCAGTGATTAACACTGAACCCTATGGGAGTCCCAGTGATTAACACTGAACCCCGTGGGAGTGTCAGTGATTAACACCGAACCCTATGGGAGCCTTAGTCTGGTGCGTGACCTAATTTATGGACGGCCCCTAATAAGTAAATTCCTACAGAGGGGCTTTGCCCTGGTAGGATGGGGTTTAGTGTTGTATTTGTAAAGCGCTTGGATGATTTGTTCATATTTTCTCCGCTTTCGCGTTTGTCCTACCTCTGCTCACGTTCAGTTTCACTTATTTGGTATAGCCCCGTGAGCCATCCGGCTCTTGAATCATGAACAAGAAAAAACATATTCTTAGCTCTTTCAGTAAAGTCACGTTGAAGGGAAGCAATTAAATAATAAAATATATATAAAACAATAAAAATTCCACGGCGTTTCGACCATAACACAAACGGTCGTTATCAGGTGTGACGGTGTTATGGTCGAAACGTCGTGAGAATTTTTATTGTTCTATATATATTTTTTATTACTTTATTGTTTCCCTTCAACGTGGTGACTTTACCGAAAGAGCTAAGAATATGAATTACTGCAGTCACGAAAGCTTTAAATCAAAATTAAAAAAACATCTTAACCGAGCGTGGAGCGGCAGCAGACGGCACCTCGAGCCATCACCGCGCGATTCCACGAGAAAGAACCACGGTCCACGCTCACGAGGAATTGTCCCGCAACAAACGCAGGGCGTGTTGCTCCATTCAGAAAGCGTTTCTTTCGTGAACGGTTTGGTAACACTGGCGCGCAAGCAGTTTAGAAGAGGTGGGTGGCTCTGAAAAGAGCCTTTGGGTTGGTCTTGTGCGCGAGAGATGGCCGCTCAGCCTGTTTGGTTCTTTCGATAAAGTCGTCATCACGTAGAGTGTAAAATAAATTAACTGACGACGTTTCGGGCGCGCACACAAACGTCCGTCATCGGGTGGGAAAACCACAGCAAGAGTAATGGATTCCTGCAGGCACGAAAGCTTCAAATTAAAATCATCATCATCATCATCGCCATGTGGAAATTTTTTATAGCAGCCAAATATTCTAAAACGCGTGGCGTTCATTCCACAGACTCGCAGAGACCCACAGAGACTCTAATATATAAACCGTAGAGACCCACAGAGACCCACAGAGACCCTAATATATAAACCGTAGAGACCTACAGAAACCGATACTCAACAAGACCCATACTTAAACTGAACAAATTTATTTTACCAGCTTCAAATTAAGATCATCATTATCATCGCCATGTGGAAATTTATAACAGCCAAATATTCTAAAACGCGTGGCGTTGATTCCACAGACTCGCAGAGACCCACAGAGACCCTAATATATAAACCGTAGAGACTCACAGAAACCCACAGAGACCCTAATATATAAACCGTAGAGACCCACAGAGACCCTAATATATAAACCGTAGAGACCCACAGAGACCCACAGAGACCCTAATATATAAACCGTAGAGACCCACAGAAACCGATACTCAACAAGTCCCATACTAAAACTGAACAAATTTATTTTACCAGCTTCAAATTAAAATCATCATCATCATCGCCATGGGGAAATGTATAGCTGCCAAATATTCTAAAACGCGTGACGTTGATTCCACAGACTCGCAGAGACCTACAGAGACCCACAGAGACCCTAATATATAAACCGTAGAGACCCATAGAAACCGATACTCAACGAGACCCATACTAAAACTGAACAATTTTATTTTACCAGGTAAGGCTCACCGAGCTACGTGACGCTCTTTTTCATAAGTGACTCTGCCTATCGCAAATGATAACAGCTCAACGGGTAGTTCATCATCATCACCATCATCACCACCACCATGCAGCCAGCTATGGCTCTAGGGTTTGGTGTTACATGTTACTTACGTAGTTTATTGTAAAAATTCGATCACAGTCCCTATGATCACTGTTACGTTGCAATTATGGCTTTATTTTTTGGTGATTTCGAAAAGTTTTTTTGGTTTGGACATGTTTGTTTTGTTGTTGTACGGAGTTAGACTGATGGCCTTAATCTAAGTTTTCTTGTTGTGGTTGTTGTTGCTTGACTTGCATCCCACTGGAATTTTTTGCACACAGCGTTGGTGTACGGTGCTTTTTTCAGGAATGTTTTGCTGTTTTTTTAAATGGATTTTCTGTTTTGCACAGTCACACAAAGTCACTTTAAGATGTTTTCTTGTTCGTGTTTTCGTTTTTTTGTTTGTTGTCGTTGCACCCGATTCAAGAGCCGAATGGCTCACAGGGCTATACCAAAATAAAGAAACTAAACTAAAACTAAACCACCATCATCATCATCACCACGTGGAAATGAACAGCAGCAGCCAAACACTCTAAACGTGTGGTCATGTCGATTATAAATGTGGAAGGGGAAAAACCGGAGCTGTGTGGAGTCGCTGGTGACCCCTGAATGTGGTGAGCGTGGTTGTCATCAGGTGGAGTCGCTGGAGACCCCTGAATGTGGTGAGCGTGGTTGTCATCAGGTGGAGTCGCTGGTGACCCCTGAATGTGGTGAACGTGGTTGTCATCAGGTGGCGTCGCTGGTGACCCCTGAATGTGCTTAGCATGGTCGTCATCAGGTGGGGTCGCTGGTGACCCCTGAATGTGGTTAACGTGGTCGTCATCAGGTGGGGTCGCTGGTGACCCCTGAATGTGCTTAGCGTGGTTGTCATCAGGTGGGGTCGCTGGTGACCCCTGAATGTGGTGAGCGTGGTTGTCATCAGGTGGGGTCGCTGGTGACCCCTGAATGTGCTTAGCGTGGTTGTCATCAGGTGGGGTCGCTGGTGACCCCTGAATGTGCTTAGCGTGGTTGTCATCAGGTGGGGTCGCTGGTGACCCCTGAATGTGCTTAGCGTGGTTGTCATCAGGTGGAGTCGCTGGTGACCCCTGAATGTGGTTAACGTGGTTGTCATCAGGTGGGGTCGCTGGTGACCCCTGAATGTGCTTAGCGTGGTTGTCATCAGGTGGAGTCGCTGGTGACCCCTGAATGTGGTTAGCGTGGTTGTCATCAGGTGGAGTCGCTGGTGACCCCTGAATGTGGTGAGCGTGGTTGTCATCAGGTGGGGTCGCTGGTGACCCCTGAATGTGCTTAGCGTGGTTGTCATCAGGTGGGGTCGCTGGTAACCCCTGAATGTGGTTAGCGTGGTTGTCATCAGGTGGGGTCGCTGGTGACCCCTGAATGTGCTTAGCGTGGTTGTCATTAGGTGGAGTTGCTGGTGACCCCTGAATGTGCTTAGCGTGGTTGTCATCAGGTGGGGTCGCTGGTGACCCCTGAATGCGCTTAGCGTGGTTGTCATCAGGTGGAGTCGCTGGTGACCCCTGAATGTGCTTAGCGTGGTTGTCATCAGGTGGAGTCGCTGGTGACCCCTGAATGCGGTTAGCGTGGTTGTCATCAGGTGGGGTCGCTGGTGACCCCTGAATGTGCTTAGCGTGGTTGTCATCAGGTGGAGTCGCTGGTGACCCCTGAATGTGGTTAGCGTGGTTGTCATCAGGTGGAGTCGCTGGTGACCCCTGAATGTGGTTAGCGTGGTCGTCATCAGGTGGGGTCGCTGGTGACCCCTGAATGCGGTTAGCGTGGTTGTCATCAGGTGGGGTCGCTGGTGACCCCTGAATGTGCTTAGCGTGGTTGTCATCAGGTGGGGTCGCTGGTGACCCCTGAATGTGCTTAGCGTGGTTGTCATCAGGTGGGGTCGCTGGTGACCCCTGAATGTGGTTAGCGTGGTTGTCATCAGGTGGGGTCGCTGGTGACCCCTGAATGCGCTTAGCGTGGTTGTCATCAGGTGGAGTCGCTGGTGACCCCTGAATGTGGTGAGCGTGGTCGTCATCAGGTGGGGTCGCTGGTGACCCCTGAATGTGCTTAGCGTGGTTGTCATCAGGTGGGGTCGCTGGTGACCCCTGAATGTGGTTAACGTGGTCGTCATCAGGTGGGGTCGCTGGTGACCCCTGAATGTGCTTAGCGTGGTTGTCATCAGGTGGGGTCGCTGGTGACCCCTGAATGTGCTTAGCGTGGTTGTCATCAGGTGGAGTCGCTGGTGACCCCTGAATGTGCTTAGCGTGGTTGTCATCAGGTGGAGTCGCTGGTGACCCCTGAATGTGGTGAGCGTGGTTGTCATCAGGTGGGGTCGCTGGTGACCCCTGAATGTGGTGAGCGTGGTTGTCATCAGGTGGGGTCGCTGGTGACCCCTGAATGTGCTTAGCGTGGTTGTCATCAGGTGGCGGGACAACCACAACAGGAAACAATTGCCCCACCTGATGACGGACGCTTGTGCTGTTGCGTCCGAAACGTCGTGATTTAATTCATATTATTTTATACCCACGTGACTTTACCGAAATAACCAAGGAGTGCATGGATCGCTGCAGTCACGAAATACTTCAAATCTGGATTTTTGTTGGGGCTGTGTTTGTCGTTGTTACGTTCTTACTGGGGCTGAACGATTTGGCAGAAAATATCTCATTGAGATTTTTCTGACAGATATTGCGATTCAATTTTTTTAAAGTCAAGCTTCAGTTCAATATTCACCGAGTTATAGATTTAAAACACGTGATGGAGCATTACCACGTGATACCATCATGTATATTAACTGCTCTATATATATTCTAATGCAAGGATGAGAACTTAAAATATATGAATTGCTTCCAACATGCATTTATTAAAATGTTTTAACTGAAATAGAACAATTAAACGCACAACAATTGCTAGGTTAAATAAAAACAAGTTTTTTAAATAATAAATAATGAAAACAATTCCAATCAGAATGTAATAGGACTTTTCAAATCGCAAAAAAACCGCAGCCTTTTTCAAATTGCGATTTCGATTTGAAATCGATTAATCGTTCAGCCCGCGTTCTAACCTAGTGGGACACTATTGTTTGTTAAAGAGCTTCATAGCTCATCGGATTCATCCTGCAGTATCAACAAATATTCTGACACTGGCGTTTTAGCCACGTCATCACGCTATCAAGCGTATCGATTGCGTGACGTCACCGCGTTATCGCTGCAAGGTCACTCGGTCGTGACGTCATCGCGCTAACTCTACCAGACGGCAACGCGAGACGTCACCGCGCTATTGCCTACAAGCCCACTCGCTCGTGACGTCATCGCGTCAACCCTTCTCCAAACCCAGTCGCTCGTGACGCGTCTCTGGTGTGACGTCATCACGGCAACCTCTCGACAAGCCCACTCCTGCTCGTTACGTCTCTGCGCGCGCGCTGTGAGCGGGAAAGCCGTTGCCGTGGTGCGCGTGACGTCATCTCGCACAACCCTTCGACAAGCCCACTCGCTCGTGACGTCATCTACGCGCTAGCCGTGAGCGGTAAAAAGGTGACCGTGCGCGTGACGTCATCACGCCAAACCCTCTGCAGGCACACTTGCTCGTGACGTCATCCGCGCGCGGAGCTGTGGGTGGCAAAGCCGTTGCCGTGGGTGCGCGAGACGTCATCACGCACAACGCTCCAAATACCCCCTCGCTCGTGACGTCTTCTGCGCGCGGAGCCCTGGGCGGGAAAGCCGTTGGCCGTGGCTGCGCTTGACGTCATCACGCACAACTCACAAGCCCCCTCGCTCGTGACGTCATTCGCGCGCGGAGCCCTGGGCGGCAAAGCCGTTGCCGTGGGTGCGCGTGACGTCATCACGCACAACTCAACAAGCCCCCTCGCTCGTGACGTCATTCGCGCGCGGAGCCGTGGGCGGCAAAGCCGTTGCCGTGGGTGCGCGTGACGTCATCACGCACAATGCTCCAAATACCCCCTCGCTCGTGACGTCATCTGCGCGGAGCCGTGGGCGGGAAAGCCGTTGGCCGTTGGTGCGCTTACTCAACAAGCCCCCTCGCTCGTGACGTCATCCGCGCGCGGAGCCGTGGGCGGCAAAGCCGTTGCCGTGGGTGCGCGTGACGTCATCACGCACAACTCAACAAGCCCCCTCGCTCGTGACGTCATTCGCGCGCGGAGCCCTGGGCGGGAAAGCCGTTGCCGTGTGTGCGCGTGACGTCATCACGCACAACTCAACAAGCCCCCTCGCTCGTGACGTCATCTGCGCGCGGAGCCGTGGGCGGGAAAGCCGTTGCCGTGGGTGCGCGTGACGTCACCGCGACGGTTTGTGAGGCCGCCCGCGTTCGCTCGCGGCGTTTTAAAACGAAGCCGCCTCAGCCGCCTCAGACACAAAATAAAGAACGATGAATGTTTGCCAAAGTTTATATTTTTGTTCGTATTAAAATGTAGCTCTTACTTTAACTAACGCCCGCCCCCCCCTCTCTACGGGAATTGACAACAACCAGAACAGCGACGACAAAACCACCACCACCAGCATCACCGTAGCCGTAAGTGAAGAAGATGAAACGCATTGACGTCTGACTTGCTTGTAGACTTGCTAGGGCCACTGCTGAAGTCGCCGTGCTGACTGTTGACTGAAGTCGCCGTGTTGACTGTTGACTGAAGTCGCCGTGTTGACTGTTGACTGAAGTCGCCGTGTTGACTGTTGACTGAAGTCGCCGTGTTGACTGTTGACTGAAGTCGCCGTGTTGACTGTTGACTGAAGTCGCCGTGTTGACTGAAGTCGCCGTGTTGACTGTTGACTGAAGTCGCCGTGTTGACTGTTGACTGAAGTCGCCGTGTTGACTGTTGACTGAAGTCGCCGTGTTGACTGAAGTCGCCGTGTTGACTGTTGACTGAAGTCGCCGTGTTGACTGTTGACTGAAGTCGCCGTGTTGACTGTTGACTGAAGTCGCCGTGTTGACTGTTGACTGAAGTCTCCGTGTTGACTGTTGACTGAAGTCGCCGTGTTGACTGTTGACTGAAGTCGCCGTGTTGACTGTTGACTGAAGTCGCCGTGTTGACTGAAGTCGCCGTGTTGCCTGAAGTCGCCGTGTTGACTGTTGACTGAAGTCGCCGTGTTGACTGTTGACTGAAGTCGCCGTGTTGACTGTTGACTGAAGTCGCCGTGTTGACTGTTGACTGAAGTCGCCGTGTTGACTGAAGTCGCCGTGTTGACTGTTGACTGAAGTCGCCGTGTTGCCTGTTGACTGAAGTCGCCGTGTTGACTGAAGTCGCCGTGTTGACTGTTGACTGAAGTCGCCGTGTTGACTGTTGACTGAAGTCGCCGTGTTGACTGTTGACTGAAGTCGCCGTGTTGATTGTTGACTGAAGTCGCCGTGTTGCCTGTTGACTGAAGTCGCCGTGTTGACTGAAGTCGCCGTGTTGACTGTTGACTGAAGTCGCCGTGTTGACTGTTGACTGAAGTCGCCGTGTTGACTGTTGAGTGAAGTCGCCGTGTTGACTGTTGAGTGAAGTCGCCGTGTTGACTGTTGAGTGAAGTCGCCGTGTTGAGTGAAGTCGCCGTGTTGACTGTTGAGTGAAGTCGCCGTGTTGACTGTTGAGTGAAGTCGCCGTGTTGAGTGAAGTCGCCGTGTTGAGTGAAGTCGCCGTGTTGACTGAAGTCGCCGTGTTGACTGAAGTCGCCGTGTTGACTGAAGTCGCCCTGTTGACTGAAGTCGCCGTGTTGACTGTTGACTGAAGTCGCCGTGTTGCCTGAAGTCGCCGTGTTGACTGAAGTCGCCGTGTTGACTGTTGACTGAAGTCGCCGTGTTGACTGAAGTCGCCGTGTTGACTGTTGACTGAAGTCGCCGTGTTGAGTGAAGTCGCCGTGTTGACTGTTGACTGAAGTCGCCGTGTTGACTGAAGTCGCCGTGTTGACTGAAGTCGCCGTGTTGACTGTTGACTGAAGTCGCCGTGTTGATTGTTGACTGAAGTCGCCGTGTTGACTGTTGACTGAAGTCGCCGTGTTGACTGTTGACTGAAGTCGCCGTGTTGCCTGAAGTCGCCGTGTTGACTGAAGTCGCCGTGTTGACTGTTGACTGAAGTCGCCGTGTTGACTGTTGACTGAAGTCGCCGTGTTGACTGTTGACTGAAGTCGCCGTGTTGACTGTTGACTGAAGTCGCCGTGTTGACTGAAGTCGCCGTGTTGACTTTTGACTGAAGTCGCCGTGTTGCCTGAAGTCGCCGTGTTGCCTGAAGTCGCCGTGTTGCCTGAAGTCGCCGTGTTGACTGTTGACTGAAGTCGCCGTGTTGCCTGAAGTCGCCGTGTTGACTGTTGACTGAAGTCGCCGTGTTGACTGAAGTCGCCGTGTTGACTGTTGACTGAAGTCGCCGTGTTGACTGAAGTCGCCGTGTTGACTGTTGACTGAAGTCTCCGTGTTGACTGAAGTCGCCGTGTTGACTGTTGACTGAAGTCGCCGTGTTGACTGTTGACTGAAGTCGCCGTGTTGACTGTTGACTGAAGTCGCCGTGTTGCCTGTTGACTGAAGTCTCCGTGTTGACTGTTGACTGAAGTCGCCGTGTTGACTGTTGACTGAAGTCGCCGTGTTGCCTGAAGTCGCCGTGTTGCCTGTTGACTGAAGTCGCCGTGTTGACTGAAGTCTCCGTGTTGACTGTTGACTGAAGTCGCCGTGTTGACTGAAGTCGCCGTGTTGACTGTTGACTGAAGTCTCCGTGTTGACTGAAGTCGCCGTGTTGACTGTTGACTGAAGTCGCCGTGTTGACTGTTGACTGAAGTCGCCGTGTTGACTGTTGACTGAAGTCGCCGTGTTGACTGAAGTCGCCGTGTTGACTGAAGTCGCCCTGTTGACTGAAGTCGCCGTGTTGACTGTTGACTGAAGTCGCCGTGTTGCCTGAAGTCGCCGTGTTGACTGAAGTCGCCGTGTTGACTGTTGACTGAAGTCGCCGTGTTGACTGAAGTCGCCGTGTTGACTGTTGACTGAAGTCGCCGTGTTGAGTGAAGTCGCCGTGTTGACTGTTGACTGAAGTCGCCGTGTTGACTGAAGTCGCCGTGGTGACTGAAGTCGCCGTGTTGACTGTTGACTGAAGTCGCCGTGTTGACTGTTGACTGAAGTCGCCGTGTTGACTGTTGACTGAAGTCGCCGTGTTGCCTGAAGTCGCCGTGTTGACTGAAGTCGCCGTGTTGACTGTTGACTGAAGTCGCCGTGTTGACTGTTGACTGAAGTCGCCGTGTTGACTGTTGACTGAAGTCGCCGTGTTGACTGTTGACTGAAGTCGCCGTGTTGACTGAAGTCGCCGTGTTGACTTTTGACTGAAGTCGCCGTGTTGCCTGAAGTCGCCGTGTTGCCTGAAGTCGCCGTGTTGCCTGAAGTCGCCGTGTTGACTGTTGACTGAAGTCGCCGTGTTGCCTGAAGTCGCCGTGTTGACTGTTGACTGAAGTCGCCGTGTTGACTGAAGTCGCCGTGTTGACTGAAGTCGCCGTGTTGACTGTTGACTGAAGTCGCCGTGTTGACTGAAGTCGCCGTGTTGCCTGAAGTCGCCGTGTTGACTGTTGACTGAAGTCGCCGTGTTGACTGTTGACTGAAGTCGCCGTGTTGCCTGTTGACTGAAGTCTCCGTGTTGACTGTTGACTGAAGTCGCCGTGTTGACTGTTGACTGAAGTCGCCGTGTTGACTGTTGACTGAAGTCGCCGTGTTGACTGTTGACTGAAGTCGCCGTGTTGACTGAAGTCGCCGTGTTGACTGTTGACTGAAGTCGCCGTGTTGACTGTTGACTGAAGTCGCCGTGTTGACTGTTGACTGAAGTCGCCGTGTTGACTGAAGTCGCCGTGTTGACTGTTGACTGAAGTCGCCGTGTTGACTGTTGACTGAAGTCGCCGTGTTGACTGTTGACTGAAGTCGCCGTGTTGATTGAAGTCGTCGTGTTGACTGTTGACTGAAGTCGCGGCCACTTGGTGGTGGTCGTTGTTGTCTTTCTGCAAGTCAACCCATGGCACCTGCTGGGTCTGTGCCGTGACCTCCTCCTGCACCTAGCCTGGCACAGCAGTCAACCCATGGCACCTGCTGGGTCTGTGCCGTGACCTCCTCCTGCACCTAGACTGGCACAACAGTCAACCCATAGACATCTGGGTCTGTGCCGTGACCTCCTCCTGCACCTAGCCTGGCACAGCAGTCAACCCATAGACACCTGGGTCTGTTCCGTGACCTCCTCCTGCACCTAGCCTGGCACAGCAGTCAACCCATGGCACCTGCTGGGTCTGTGCCGTGACCTCCTCCTGCACCTAGCCTGGCACAGCAGTCAACCCATAGACATCTGGGTCTGTCCCGTGACCTCCTCCTGCACCTAGCCTGGCACAGCAGTCAACCCATAGCACCTGGGTCTGTCCCGTGACCTCCTCCTGCACCTAGCCTGGCACATCAGTCAACCCATAGACACCTGGGTCTGTTCCGTGACCTCCTCCTGCACCTAGCCTGGCACAGCAGTCAACCCATGGCACCTGCTGGGTCTGTGCCGTGACCTCCTCCTGCACCTAGCCTGGCACAGCAGTCAACCCATAGACATCTGGGTCTGTCCCGTGACCTCCTCCTGCACCTAGCCTGGCACAGCAGTCAACCCATAGCACCTGGGTCTGTCCCGTGACCTCCTCCTGCACCTAGCCTGGCACAGCAGTCAACCCATAGACACCTGGGTCTGTTCCGTGACCTCCTCCTGCACCTAGCCTGGCACAGCAGTCAACCCATGGCACCTGGGTCTGTTCCGTGACCTCCTGCACCTAGCCTGGCACAGCAGTCAACCCACGGCACCTGGGTCTGTCCCGTGGCTTCCTGCACCTAGCCTGGCACAGCAGTCAACCCATAGCACCTGGGTCTGTCCCGTGGCTTCCTGCACCTAGCCTGGCACAGCAGTCAACCCATAGCAGCTGGGTCTGTCCCGTGACCCTTTCTCCTGCCAGCGGCGAGAGCCGTCCACACTTCAACGTGACGGGCCTCAAAGTGCACCTAGCCTGGCGCAAGCGCAGTTGTGAAGTCACCGCTACTAAGCGGGCTTTACCTGGTAAAATAAAAAAATAGTTTTAGTATTTTTAGTAATTCGCTTGGATCTTTCCGACCCCGTGTCGCCCCCCCCCCCGACTGGACATCTGTCGCCCGTCGGATTCCTCCTGCAGCCGGAACAACGATTCGGACGCTTGGCCCGCGTGGCAAAAGCCGCGGTCTCTGTCGTCGCGATGTTTCGGACGCCGGTGAACCGAGGCAACGCCGGGAGCGAAGGAACGGCCCCGAGACTCTGCCCTCCGTGCACGTTTTCGACCACCGCAGGTTTGCCCAAATGCTCACCAACAGCCCCTTCCGCTCCGCGCTTTGTTCATTGCAGTGCGTAGTATCGCGCGCAGTGGTGTACAGTAGTGTATAGTGTAGTGTACGATCTCTCCCTTGGAACGCAGCTTCTGCGCGTGCGTGCGGCGACGGGACTCCTTTCGATCTCTGACCCCGCCTGCTTACCCTTGGGTGACACCCACCTTGAACCGATGTGCGTTGAAACCTTGGATTGCGAGCGTAATACGTTCCCGGAAAACGTGTTTGTATTCCAGAGCACTCCGTATGTCCAAGCACTCGTACATCAGTTGTGTGATCACGTGACGCTCGGCAAGTACAAAGCGTGCGCACGTACGCTACTGCTCGTGTTGCAAGACCCTCTCGCTCGTTTATCAAGTTAATATTTATTTAAAATGTTTTGCTCGTATTGCAAAACACCTCGCAGACCAAGTTGCTCGAAATCCAAGGTTTTACTGTACATAACCTCGATTGGAACCTCCTTTGCCAGTAGCAAAATACGATCATTGTTTTTTTTTAACCCTAATTGTTTTTTTTTACCCTAGTGCTTACCCCGAGCTCTCATACTCTGATGGTGCATTGTCTTTGAGTTGTGCGCCTTTTGGCGTCATCTGGTCCAACACCAACGTGAGACTGGGCTCTAAGGAAAGCCGTCTCGGGTGTGGACCAATCAATTTCAAGGACAGTGCCAATATCATTTTCAGAGTTGTTGGTTTTTGTTTGCGTTCCGACCGCAGGTATTGTGGTCAATGTAAACATGACCCCTTGTAAAAAATAAGGTGTCAGTTTTGTTGCCAGATAAAAGGGTAAAAAAAAGCAATTCGCGTACGTACGTAACCTCTCGTTGCAGCAGCCAATCTCCTGTTCAGCAGTCCTACTGCCGTGCCTTTTCCACCCGATGACGATTTGCTTGTGCCGCGATCGAAACGTCGCGATTCATTATTTTATTTTTTCCACCCCGCGCGAGGACTCCAACCGAAGGAACCAAAGAGTGTGAGTTCCTGCGTTCGCGAACATTTCAAATCGAGAGTGTGCACAGTGTAGTCAGTGCTGCATGAAGACTGTGTAGGCCCCTGTGCTGCGGGTACTGCGAGGCCCCCAGTAATATTTTCATACGGAAAAAAAAAGTCGAAGAAAAATATGTGATTCGTTTTTCACGAGGCTCACAACGAATACAATTCAGCGTTCACAAATGAAATAACTGTTTCACTTAATCTCTGGAGGCCCTCCAGCTGGTGGAGACCCCTGGGCCGCAGCCCCCTAAAGCCCCCCCGCCTTAATCCGGTAGTGTATAGTAGCGTAGTGTATAGTAGCGTAGTGTGTAGTAGCGTAGTGTATAGTAGCGTAGTGTGTAGTAGCGTAGTGTATAGTAGTGTAGTGTATAGTAGCGTAGTGTATAGTAGCGTAGTGTATAGTAGTGTGTAGTGTATAGTAGCGTAGTGTATAGTAGCGTAGTGTATAGTAGTGTGTAGTGGCGTAGTGTGTAGTGGCGTAGTGTGTAGTGGTGTAGTGTGTAGTGGTGTAGTGTGTAGTAGTGTAGTGTATAGTAGTGTAGTGTATAGTAGTGTAGTGTATAGTAGTGTAGTGTGTAGTAGTGTAGTGTGTAGTAGTGTAGTGTGTAGTAGTGTAGTGTGTAGTAGTGTAGTGTATAGTAGTGTAGTGTATAGTAGCGTAGTGTATGGTAGCGTAGTGTATAGTAGCGTAGTGTGTAGTAGTAGTGTAGTGTATAGTAGTGTAGTGTATAGTGGAGTAGTTTATAGCAGCGTAGTGTGTAGTAGTAGTGTAGTGTATAGTAGCGTAGTGTATAGTAGCATAGTGTATAGTAGCATAGTGTATAGTAGCATAGTGTATAGTAGCGTAGTGTATAGTGGAGTAGTGTATAGTAGCGTAGTGTGTAGTAGTAGTGTAGTGTATAGTAGTGTAGTGTATAGTAGCGTAGTGTATAGTAGCGTAGTGTATAGTAGCGTAGTTTATAGTAGCGTAGTGTATAGTAGCGTAGTGTATAGTAGCGTAGTGTATAGTAGCGTAGTGTATAGTAGTGTAGTGTATGGTAGCGTAGTGTATAGTAGCGTAGTGTGTAGTAGTAGTGTAGTGTATAGTAATGTAGTGTATAGTGGAGTAGTTTATAGTAGCGTAGTGTGTAGTAGTAGTGTAGTGTATAGTAGCGTAGTGTATAGTAGCATAGTGTATAGTAGCGTAGTGTATAGTGGAGTAGTGTATAGTAGCGTAGTGTGTAGTAGTAGTGTAGTGTATAGTAGCGTAGTGTATAGTAGCATAGTGTATAGTAGTGTAGTGTATAGTAGCGTAGTGTATAGTAGCGTAGTGTATAGTAGCGTAGTGTATAGTAGCGTAGTGTATAGTAGCGTAGTGTATAGTAGCGTAGTGTATAGTAGCGTAGTGTATAGTGGCGTAGTGTATAGTGGCGTAGTGTATAGTGTAGTGTATAGTGGCGTAGTGTATAGTGGCGTAGTGTATAGTGGCGTAGTGTATAGTGGAGTAGTGTATAGTAGCGTAGTGTATAGTAGCGTAGTGTATAGTAGCGTAGTGTTTAGTGGCGTAGTGTATAGTGGTGTAGTGTATAGTGGCGTAGTGTATAGTGGCGTAGTGTATAGTAGCATAGTGAATTGTAGTGTATAGTAGTGTAGTGTATAGTAGCGTGTAGTAGTATATAGTATAGTGTATAGTGTAGTAGTGTATATTAATGTATAGTGTAGTAGAGCATAGTAGTGCATAGTAATGTATAAGAGTGTATAGTCGTGTGTAGTAGTGTATAGTGTAGTAGTGTATAGTAATGTATAAGAGTGTATAGTCGTATGTAGTAGTGTATAGTTGTGTATAGTGTAGTAGTGTATAGTGATGTATAGTGTAGTAGAGCATAGTAGTGTATAGTAATGTATAAGAGTGTATAGTCGTGTGTAGTAGTGTATAGTAGTGTACACTGTAGTGTATAGTAATGTATAGTGCAGAAGAGCATAGTAATGTATAAGAGTGTATAGTCGTGTGTAGTAGTGTATAGTAGTAACTATGACTCTCTTAAGACTCTCTTAACGGTGCGTTCCCTTGGGTAAGGAACATGAGTCTTAGTGGCCTTGACCTCCACGTGGTCCCGCTGGTAACATCATCTCTTGATGATGGCTAACAAGACTAATGCACCCATTCCATCTCCTATCTCGCATGGAGGCCGCTATGCGTGATTACTAGAGGCCACAAACAAAACTTATGACTGACAAACTTAAGTTCTCAAGCCAGTTGGCACGAGGCCTGGCAAAACAACGTGCTATGGATGGCGCTCGGGTTGGCGATCCACCCATTACAGTTAGACCCACAGAAACCGATCTGTGCAACACTGAGGGTTCATGGGGACGCCGTCCTATGAAACTCTTGTTTGTCTCGGTGTCAACCCAGACACAGAATGAAGATGCCCTCTGGGCATCTGATGTTGCTAAACCTATGGCGTCTAGGTCGGCGCTAAAAATGACTAGTATACCTTCCATGACCTTCCATAACTCGTCCTTGGAAAAGGAAGAGGAGATGAACTACGATTTTTACGAACAGATTAAAAGTCTAGTTGAGTCGGATGACTCTTCAGATGACTTTACAGAGGATGATGAGGATGTGGAGGAGTCCTTCCTCGACATATCGGCTGAGGAACCCGTGTTGGGAAAGTTTCCCATTGACACCAAGGGAACTATCACGGTTGTACTGCCTAGTCTGGAGTATATATGCGTTATCTGTAAACAACACATGGGCAAAGCATCCGAACTTGTTGCACATTTTAACATCAAACACAGAGACATTCCTCTGGTGTTTAAGTGCGCTAAATGTGACAAAACCAACTCAAACCACCGATCGATTGCCTGTCATGCCCCCAAATGTGGGGGAATAAAGTTAACTGAGGAAAGCTTACCAATGGTCTGTGAATGTTGCCAGGCACGCTTTGCGACTCTAAGTGGCCTTTCGCAGCACAAGAGGCATGCTCACCCAGTCACCCGTAATGAGGAAAGGATTAAAGATGGTATAAAGGGTACCTCGCAGAGAGGGGTACACCGTAGCTGCTGGTCTTTGAAGGAAGTAGAACAGCTGGCCCTTCTAGAGTTGCAGTTTCAGGGGAAAAAGAATATCAATAAGATCATTGCTGAAGCGCTTGGGACTAAGACCAACAAGCAAGTCTCTGACAAGAGACGGGACCTAAGTAAAAAGACAGGGGCCCCCATGTTAGACAGCTTACATTTTTCTTCTAGGCTTCTTGAGACATTGTCTCCCCCACCAAATGTAACAACGGGGACTTCATCCATACTCGCTCAAGCAGCTGAGCGGCTTACGAATGAGAATTCTGGGACCCTGGAAAAGCCTGCAATGGAGGCAATAAAGGCTTGGCTTAACGGCGAGGGCCAACATGATGCCCTCGTAGAAACTGCCACAGCATTGATGCTTTGTCCGATGAGATTGGTGAAAAACAAAGGCAAACGTTCAAAACCCGAGAACGACATTATTAAACCCAGGATATTACCCACACGATCTTGGATGAAGAAGAGAGCGGAAAAACGAGGAAGCTTCATGAAGCACCAGAAGCTCTTCTTTAAGAACCGCTCTCTTCTTGCGTCCTTAGTCCTGGATGGCACTGAACGTCATGAATGCCGAATCCCGAACGCAGATGTATATCGTTTTTACTGCGAAAAATGGGAGGTGTTGCCATTCAATGGCCTGGGCCAATTTAAGTCATCAGGTGTTGCAAATAACGAATACTTTGAGCCCCTAATTTCGGTGGAGGAAGTTCAGACTGCCATACGGGCCATTAAACCAACGTCAGCAGCTGGGCCAGATGGCCTAACAAGGGCTGCAATCTGTGCTGCCGACCCCGAGGGTCGGACACTGACAGCCCTATTTAATGCATGGATGATTACAGGAATTATTCCCAAAGAGTTGAAAAAGAATAGGACGATTCTTATTCCTAAGGTTATGGACGATGAAAAGCTGAAAGAATTGGGGAACTGGAGACCAATAACGATTGGTTCAATGATTCTGAGATTATTTTCCAGAATAATGACTGCACGTCTTGCTCGTGCTTGTCCCTTAAACCCAAGGCAGCGTGGTTTTATAGCGGCATCTGGCTGCTCTGAAAATCTTAAGGTGCTACAGGACCTTATGAGACACGCTAAGAAATTGCACAGGCCGTTGGCTGTCATGTTCATCGACATAGCGAAAGCTTTTGACTCGGTTTCGCATGCTCATATTTTATGGGTGTTAAGGCACAAGAAAGTAGATGAACACGTGGTGGGCATCATCCAGAACGCCTACGATCGGTGTACGACCTCGTTCAAAAGCAATGGCGAGTCGACTCGAGAAATTAGCATACGTGTTGGTGTCAAACAGGGTGACCCCATGTCACCCCTGCTCTTCAATCTTGCCATGGACCCTTTGATATGCACCCTAGAGTCACACGGAGTTGGGTACTCCATTGATACCGACCACGTGACAGCTCTTGCGTTTGCTGATGATTTGGTGTTGGTGAGCGAATCTTGGGTTGGTATGGCCGCCAATCTAGCGATCTTGGAATCATTTTGTGGGCTATCGGGATTGGAGGTTCAGGCCAGAAAGTGCCAGGGCTTCATGATAAGCCCAACCAAAGATTCATATACGGTGAACAACTGCGACCCATGGACTATCAAAAATAAAGATGTCCATATGATCCAACCTGATGAATCAACGAAATACCTTGGTCTGAAAATTGGCCCTTGGACTGGCACTATACAGCCTGATCTACATTGTCAGCTAAAGACATGGATCTCGAAAATCGATGAGGCGCCTCTGAAGCCAACTCAGAAGGTTGAACTACTCAATGCCTATAACCTACCCAGATTGTTATATCCTGCAGACCACTCGGACTGCAAGCAATCAACTCTCCGTGTGTTGGACCAAGAGATTAGAAAGGCGGTAAAAGGATGGCTCCACCTTCCCGCTTCAACTTGTGATGGACTGTTATATGCCAGAGCCCGAGACGGAGGCCTTGCCATCTTAAAACTGGAAAAAACAATCCCTTCGGTTCAAGTTAGAAGGCTGCAACGTATAGCAAACTCGTCCGATGCTATCACCCGTAATATTGTGTCCTCGCAGGGTATGGAGGAAGAATACCGTAATTTGTGGGTACGAGCAGGGGGTGACAGTGATGCAATCCCAACATTCGTTCTCAGGGACTCGGTGTCAAAAGAACCTGTATATCCGAGACCCTGCAATTGGAGGGAGCATGAATTTCAGAGATGGTGCGAAAAGCCGGTTCAAGGAAGGGGCATTGTAAACTTTGCGCATGATAGAATCAGTAATGCTTGGTTGAAGCCATGGTGCGGCTTTAAACAATGCTTCTTTATTGCAGCACTACAACTAAGGGCAAATATTTACCCAACAAGAGAAAGCTTGAACAGAGGCAGAGATGGGGCCTTACGTTCCTGCAGGAAATGCTCTGCCAGACTCGAGTCCCTTTCGCACATTCTCGGTCAATGTCCTGCAGTACAGAAAGCAAGAATTGCGCGACATAACAAGATCAGTAACATTCTGGCAGACGAAGCGGCTAGATTGGGCTGGTCTGTATACAAAGAGCCACGGTTCATATCCGAGACGGGAGAGATGAGAAAGCCTGACCTCGTGTTTGCAAAAGATGAGGAGGCGGTTGTGATCGATGTCACCGTCCATTTTGAGCTTTCAAAGAATACGTTGTCAGATGCTGCCTCGCACAAAGTTTCGTACTATACCCCTCTTGGTGATCAAGTCAAAGTGCTGACGAAGGCTAGCAAGGTCACATTCTTTGGATTCCCGGTTGGGGCAAGAGGAAAGTGGCCCCTTGAGAATAACGAGGTACTTACCTCCCTGGGCCTGACCAAACCCAGAACGACATCACTGGCCAAGATGATTTCCCGCAGAACGCTGCTTTTCTCTCTTGATATTCTGAGAATGTTCTGTGGAAATTATGCGGTCTATGAACAGTCATAGACAACCTCCGAAACAAATAATAGTTTTGTTTTAAGATGTCATTTGTTTTAGATTGATTTTGTTATTTTCGAAGGTGAAGTCGGTTTTTATTTCATTTTACTATTTCCCACAATTTAGATTGTTATTTTCCAAGACGAAGTCTTGGTTCTTTTTTTTATTGTTAGTTTTTTTTTAACACGTCGTATTTGTTACTTTAGAGCTTAGAGGGGACTTTATTTTCGACTTAGTATTTTCTGCCTACAAAGAAGATTAAAAATAAGCTTTTTTCAAGATGGTTTTGTTATTTTCCAAGGTGAAGTCTTGGTATTCTTATATTACTATTTTCCATAAAGAAGACCTTTCTTTTAGATTTTGTTATTTTCCAAGACGAAGACTTGGTATTTTTATTATATTGCTATTTTTTTTACACGAAGCTTATTCAAGAGCACTTATATAGATTAGACTTTGTTATTTTAATTCTTTATTTTTGGACTACATCAGTTAGAGAGTCCTGTAACTTACTGTTTTCTGCCTACAAAGAAGACTACAAATGAGCTTTATTTAAGATGTTTTAGATTAGATTTTTTTTTTCCAAGGTGAAGTCTTGGTTTTTTTTATTTTACTATTTTCCATAAAGAAGACTTTTCTTTTCTTTTAGATTTTGTTATTTTCCAAGACGAAGACTTGGTATTCTTTTGCTATTTTTTTTACAGGAAGCTTTATTCAAGAGCACTTATATAGATTAGACTTTGTTATTTTAATTCTTTATTTTTGCACTACATCAGTTCGAGAGAAGACTACAAACCAGCTTTATTTAAGATGTTTTAGATTAGATTTTGTTATTTTCCAAGGTGAAGTCTTGGTTTTTTTATTTTACTATTTTCCACAAAGAAGACTTTTCTTTTAGATTTTGTTATTTTCCAAGACGAAGACTTGGTATTTTTTTATTGCTATCTTTTTTACACGAAGCCTATTCAAGAGCACTTATATAGATTGGTCTTTGTTATTTTAATTATTTATTTTGGGAATACATCAGTTCGAGAGTCCTGTAACTTACTATTTTCTGCCTACAAAGTAAGCTTTATTTAAGATGTTTTAGATTAGATTTTGTTATTTTCCAAGGTGAAGTCTTGGTTTTTTTATTTTACTATTTTCCACAAAGAAGACTTTTCTTTTCTTTTAGATTTTGTTATTTTCCAAGACGAAGACTTGGTTTTTTTATATTGCTATTTTTTTTTTACACTGCTTTATTCAAGAGCGCTTATATAGATTAGACTTTGTTATTTTAATTCTTTATTTTTGGAATACATCAGTTCGAGAGTCCTGTAACGTACTATTTTCTGCCTACAAAGAAGACTACAGACAAGCTTTATTTAAGATGCTTAGATTAGATTTTGTTATTTTCCAAGGTGAAGTCTTGGTTTTTTTATTTTACTATTTTCCACAAAGAAGACTTTTCTTTTAGATTTTGTTATTTTCCAAGACGAAGACTTGGTATTTTTTTATTGCTAGTTTTTTTTATATGTTACTTCAGAGCATAGAGAGGACTTTATTTTTACCTTACTATTTTCTGCCTTCAAAGAAGATTAAAAATAAGCTTTATTCAAGATTACTTATATAGATTAGACTTTGTTATTTTAATTATTTATTTTTTGGAGTACATCAGTTCGAGAATCCGGTAACTTACCGACTCTACTCATTGTTGCCATTGATGCACGGCAGCAGGGATTCGATAATACACGGCATCCCGTTCATGGACCAGCTTGATGATGCTGGATCTGCGTTGGATACACCAGCATGGGAGTACAATACGGTTATTGACTCCACCCCGTGTTATCAAAGATGCATGGTAACAGGGCGAAGGAAACTCACAGCATCCTTGCCACGCTTGCGCAGCAAGCAAAGTATTGCTGACCGAAACGTATCGATGAGGGAGCACGCCAGAACGAGCACGCTGGTGTTCGCCGACTAGTCTCTCGATTGCTGAAGATGCCAGACGTCTGCTTGCGGCATCAGCATTATGGCTCAACCAGCCTGGGGGTCCTGGTCCCTTAGACCACACGGCATCCCGTTCAGGGACCAGCTTGATGATGCTGGATCTGCGTTGGATACACCAGCATGGGAGTACAATACGGTTATTGACTCCACCCCGTGTTATCAAAGATGCATGGTAACAGGGCGAAGGAAACTCACAGCATCCTTGCCACGCTTGCGCAGCAAGCAAAGTATTGCTGACCGAAACATATCGATGAGGGAGCACGCCAGAACGAGCACGCTGGTGCTTGCCGACTAGTCTCTCGATTGCTGAAGATGCCAGACGTCTGCTTGCGGCATCAGCATTATGGCTCAACCAGCCTGGGGGTCCTGGTCCCTTAGACCTCCACTCTCTGAATGTCCTTGGTACTGGACATCGGAGTGTCGTCAAAACCAGTACCGCATGTGAATTTTGTACGGCATGCTTATACCAGCCTGGGGGCCCTGGGGGAAAATAAAAAAAATAAAAAACCTGGCCCCCACTCTCTGTTCGTCTCTGGTTCCGGACGACAGAGTGACGTCAAGCCCGGAAACCCCAGGGGAATCTCGTAACGCCTTGTAACATCCTGCGCATTTCACTTTTGACGGTGGAACATGGACGGGCCATCCAACCCGGAAAAGGTCGGCGTCGAAAGAAGCCGAGTACCAAAGTGTAGTAGTGTATAGTAATGTAGAGCTAGAGTCTGTCGCCAGGGGAAGAGGTGTGGACCGCCACTACTCAACACGCTGCCGCCGTGACCCTCACCGGGACAAGCGGATTGAGAAACGAGCGAATGTGGATTATTATAAAACCGCACGCTTTATCTAAATAAAAAAAATACTAATTTAAATCCACCATATTTCAATGCAGATATGGCGTAAAACACAGTGAGGAAATAAAACAAAAAAACACAGCATCCATAAAGAAACGTAGTGTAATCAATGCGCCAATAGCGGAGAGCCCAGACGAAACCCGTGCAGAACAGGGGGAGATCACACAAACTCCACTCACTCTGTAGAACAGGGGGAGATCATACAAACTTCACTCACTCACTCTGTAGAGCAGGGGGAGATCACACAAACTTCACTCACTCACTCTGTAGAACAGGGGGAGATCACACAAACTCCAGTCACTCACTCTGTAGAACAGGGGGAGATCACACAAACTCCACTCACTCACTCTGTAGGACAGGGGGAGATCATACAAACTCCACTCACCCACTCTACAAAACAGGGGGAGATCATACAAACTCCACTCACTCACTCTGTAGAACAGGGGGAGATCACGCAAACTCCAGTCACTCACTCTGTAGAACAGGGGGAGATCACACAAACTCCACTCACTCACTCTGTAGGACAGGGGGAGATCATACAAACTTCACTCACTCACTCTGTAGAGCAGGGGGAGATCACACAAACTTCACTCACTCACTCTGTAGAACAGGGGGAGATCACACAAACTCCACTCACTCACTCTGTAGTACAGGGTGAGATCACACAAACTCCACTCACTCATTCTGTAGAACAGGGGGAGATCACACAAACTCCACTCACTCACTCTGTAGGACAGGGGGAGATCATACAAACTCCACTCACTCACTCTACAAAACAAGGGGAGATTATACAAACTCCACTCTGCAGAACAGGGGGAGATCATACAAACTCCACTCACTCACTCTGTAGAACAGGGGAAGATCATACACACTCCACTCACTCACTCTGTAGAACAGGGGGAGATCATACAAACTCCACTCGCTCACTCTGTAGAACAGGGGGAGATCACACAAACTCCACTCACTCACTCTGTAGAACAGGGTGAGATCATACAAACTCCACTCACTCACTCTGTAGAACAGGGGGAGATCATACAAACTCCACTCACTCACTCTACAAAACAGGGGGAGATCATACAAACTCCACTCACTCTGCAGAACAGGGGGTTATCATACAAACTCCACTCACTCACTCTGTAGAACAGAGGGAGATCATACAAACTCCACTCACTCACTCTGTAGAACAGGGGGAGATCATACAAACTCCACTCACTCATTCTGTAGAACAGGGGGAGATCATACAAACTCCACTCACTCACTCTGTAGAACAGGGGGAGATCATACAAACTCCACTCTCTCACTCTGTAGAACAGGGGGAGATCATACAAACTCCACTCACTCACTCTGTAGGACAGGGGGAGATCATACAAACTCCACTCACTCACTCTGTAGAACAGGGGGAGATCATACAAACTCCACTCACTCACTCTGTAGGACAGGGGAAGATCATACAAACTCCACTCACTCTGCAGAACAGGGAGAGATCATACAAACTCCACTCACTCACTCTGTAGAACAGGGGGAGATCACACACACTCCACTCACTCACTCTGTAGGACAGGGGGAGATCATACAAACTCCACTCACTCACTCTACAAAACAAGGGGAGATTATACAAACTCCACTCTGCAGAACAGGGGGAGATCATACAAACTCCACTCACTCACTCTGTAGAACAGGGGAAGATCATACACACTCCACTCACTCACTCTGTAGAACAGGGGGAGATCATACAAATTCCACTCGCTCACTCTGTAGAACAGGGGGAGATCACACAAACTCCACTCACTCACTCTGTAGAACAGGGTGAGATCATACAAACTCCACTCACTCACTCTGTAGAACAGGGGGAGATCATACAAACTCCACTCACTCACTCTACAAAACAGGGGGAGATCATACAAACTCCACTCACTCTGCAGAACAGGGGGTTATCATACAAACTCCACTCACTCACTCTGTAGAACAGAGGGAGATCATACAAACTCCACTCACTCACTCTGTAGAACAGGGGGAGATCATACAAACTCCACTCACTCATTCTGTAGAACAGGGGGAGATCATACAAACTCCACTCACTCACTCTGTAGAACAGGGGGAGATCATACAAACTCCACTCTCTCACTCTGTAGAACAGGGGGAGATCATACAAACTCCACTCACTCACTCTGTAGGACAGGGGGAGATCATACAAACTCCACTCACTCACTCTGTAGAACAGGGGGAGATCATACAAACTCCACTCACTCACTCTGTAGGACAGGGGAAGATCATACAAACTCCACTCACTCTGCAGAACAGGGAGAGATCATACAAACTCCACTCACTCACTCTGTAGAACAGGGGGAGATCACACACACTCCACTCACTCACTCTGTAGGACAGGGGGGGATCACACAAACTCCACTCACTCACTCTGTAGGACAGGGGGAGATTATACAAACTCCACTCACTCACTCTGTAAGACAGGGGGAGATCATACAAACTCCACTCACTCACTCTGTAGAACAGGGGGAGATCACACAAACTCCACTCACTCACTCTGCAGAACAGGGGGAGATCACACAAACCCCACTCACTCACTCTGTAGAACAGGGGGAGATCATACAAACTCCACTCACTCACTCTACAAAACAGGGGGAGATCATACAAACTCCACTCACTCTGCAGAACAGGGGGAGATCATACAAACTCCACTCACTCATTCTGTAGAACAGGGGGAGATCACACAAACTCCACTCACTCACTCTGCAGAACAGGGGGAGATCACACAAACTCCACTCACTCACTCTGCAGAACAGGGGGAGATCACACAAACTCCACTCACTCACTCTGCAGAACAGGGTGAGATCATACAAACTCCACTCACTCACTCTGTAGTACAGGGTGAGATCACACAAACTCCACTCACTCACTCTGTAGAACAGGGAGAGATCATACACACTCCACTCACTCACTCTACGAAACAGGGGGAGATCATACAAACTACACTCACTCACTCTGTAGAACAGGGGAAGATCATACAAACTACACTCACTCACTCTGTAGAACAGGGGGAGATCATACAAACTCCACTCACTCTGCAGAACAGGGGGAGATCATACAAACTCCACTCACTCACTCTGTAGAACAGGGGGAGATCACACAAACTCCACTCACTCACTCTGCAGAACAGGGGGAGATCACACAAACTCCACTCACTCATTCTGTAGAACAGGGGGAGATCATACAAACTCCACTCACTCACTCTGTAGAACAGGGGGAGATCATACAAACTCCACTCTCTCACTCTGTAGAACAGGGGGAGATCATACAAACTCCACTCACTCACTCTGTAGGACAGGGGGAGATCATACAAACTCCACTCACTCACTCTGTAGAACAGGGGGAGATCATACAAACTCCACTCACTCACTCTACAAAACAGGGGAAGATCATACAAACTCCACTCACTCTGCAGAACAGGGAGAGATCATACAAACTCCACTCACTCATTCTGTAGAACAGGGGGAGATAATACAAACTCCACTCGCTCACTCTGTAGAACAGGGGGAGATCATACAAACTCCACTTTCTCACTCTGTAGAACAGGGGGAGATCATACAAACTCAACTCACTCACTCTGTAGGACAGGGGGAGATCATACAAACTCCACTCACTCACTCTGTAGAACAGGGGGAGATCATACAAACTCCACTCACTCACTCTACAAAACAGGGGAAGATCATACAAACTCCACTCACTCTGCAGAACAGGGAGAGATCATACAAACTCCACTCACTCACTCTGTAGAACAGGGGGAGATCACACACACTCCACTCACTCACTCTGTAGGACAGGGGGGGATCACACAAACTCCACTCACTCACTCTGTAGGACAGGGGGAGATTATACAAACTCCACTCACTCACTCTGTAAGACAGGGGGAGATCATACAAACTCCACTCACTCACTCTGTAGAACAGGGGGAGATCACACAAACTCCACTCACTCACTCTGCAGAACAGGGGGAGACACACAAACCCCACTCACTCACTCTGTAGAACAGGGTGAGATCATACAAACTCCACTCACTCACTCTGTAGAACAGGGGGAGAGCATACAAACTCCACTCACTCACTCTGTAGAACAGGGGGAGATCATACAAACTCCACTCACTCACTCTACAAAACAGGGGGAGATCATACAAACTCCACTCACTCTGCAGAACAGGGGGAGATCATACAAACTCCACTCACTCATTCTGTAGAACAGGGGGAGATCACACAAACTCCACTCACTCACTCTGCAGAACAGGGGGAGATCACACAAACTCCACTAACTCACTCTGCAGAACAGGGGGAGATCACACAAACTCCACTCACTCACTCTGCAGAACAGGGTGAGATCATACAAACTCCACTCACTCACTCTGTAGTACAGGGTGAGATCACACAAACTCCACTCACTCACTCTGTAGAACAGGGAGAGATCATACACACTCCACTCACTCACTCTACAAAACAGGGGGAGATCATACAAACTACACTCACTCACTCTGTAGAACAGGGGAAGATCATACAAACTACACTCACTCACTCTGTAGAACAGGGGGAGATCATACAAACTCCACTCACTCTGCAGAACAGGGGGAGATCATACAAACTCCACTCACTCACTCTGTAGAACAGGGGGAGATCACACAAACTCCACTCACTCACTCTGCAGAACAGGGGGAGATCACACAAACTCCACTCACTCATTCTGTAGAACAGGGGGAGATCATACAAACTCCACTCACTCACTCTGTAGAACAGGGGGAGATCATACAAACTCCACTCTCTCACTCTGTAGAACAGGGGGAGATCATACAAACTCCACTCACTCACTCTGTAGGACAGGGGGAGATCATACAAACTCCACTCACTCACTCTGTAGAACAGGGGGAGATCACACAAACCCCACTCACTCACTCTGTAGAACAGGGTGAGATCATACAAACTCCACTCACTCACTCTGTAGAACAGGGGGAGAGCATACAAACTCCACTCACTCACTCTGTAGAACAGGGGGAGATCATACAAACTCCACTCACTCACTCTACAAAACAGGGGGAGATCATACAAACTCCACTCACTCTGCAGAACAGGGGGAGATCATACAAACTCCACTCACTCATTCTGTAGAACAGGGGGAGATCACACAAACTCCACTCACTCACTCTGCAGAACAGGGGGAGATCACACAAACTCCACTCACTCACTCTGCAGAACAGGGGGAGATCATACAAACTCCACTCACTCATTATGTAGAACAGGGGGAGATCACACAAACTCCACTCACTCACTCTGTAGAACAGGGGGAGATCACACAAACTCCACTCAATCACTCTGTAGAACAGGGGGTTATCATACAAACTCCACTCACTCACTCTGTAGAACAGAGGGAGATCATACAAACTCCACTCACTCACTCTGTAGAACAGGGGGAGATCATACAAACTCCACTCACTCATTCTGTAGAACAGGGGGAGATCATACAAACTCCACTCACTCACTCTGTAGAACAGGGGGAGATCATACAAACTCCACTCTCTCACTCTGTAGAACAGGGGGAGATCATACAAACTCCACTCACTCACTCTGTAGGACAGGGGGAGATCATACAAACTCCACTCACTCACTCTGTAGAACAGGGGGAGATCATACAAACTCCACTCACTCACTCTACAAAACAGGGGAAGATCATACAAACTCCACTCACTCTGCAGAACAGGGAGAGATCATACAAACTCCACTCACTCACTCTGTAGAACAGGGGGAGATCACACACACTCCACTCACTCACTCTGTAGGACAGGGGGGGATCACACAAACTCCACTCACTCACTCTGTAGGACAGGGGGAGATTATACAAACTCCACTCACTCACTCTGTAAGACAGGGGGAGATCATACAAACTCCACTCACTCACTCTGTAGAACAGGGGGAGATCACACAAACTCCACTCACTCACTCTGCAGAACAGGGGGAGATCACACAAACCCCACTCACTCACTCTGTAGAACAGGGTGAGATCATACAAACTCCACTCACTCACTCTGTAGAACAGGGGGAGAGCATACAAACTCCACTCACTCACTCTGTATAACAGGGGGAGATCGTACAAACTCCACTCACTCACTCTACAAAACAGGGGGAGATCATACAAACTCCACTCACTCTGCAGAACAGGGGGAGATCATACAAACTCCACTCACTCATTCTGTAGAACAGGGGGAGATCACACAAACTCCACTCACTCACTCTGCAGAACAGGGGGAGATCACACAAACTCCACTCACTCACTCTGCAGAACAGGGGGAGATCACACAAACTCCACTCACTCACTCTGCAGAACAGGGTGAGATCATACAAACTCCACTCACTCACTCTGTAGTACAGGGTGAGATCACACAAACTCCACTCACTCACTCTGTAGAACAGGGAGAGATCATACACACTCCACTCACTCACTCTACAAAACAGGGGGAGATCATACAAACTACACTCACTCACTCTGTAGAACAGGGGAAGATCATACAAACTACACTCACTCACTCTGTAGAACAGGGGGAGATCATACAAATTCCACTCACTCTGCAGAACAGGGGGAGATCATACAAACTCCACTCACTCACTCTGTAGAACAGGGGGAGATCACACAAACTCCACTCACTCACTCTGCAGAACAGGGGGAGATCACACAAACTCCACTCACTCATTCTGTAGAACAGGGGGAGATCATACAAACTCCACTCACTCACTCTGTAGAACAGGGGGAGATCATACAAACTCCACTCTCTCACTCTGTAGAACAGGGGGAGATCATACAAACTCCACTCACTCACTCTGTAGGACAGGGGGAGATCATACAAACTCCACTCACTCACTCTGTAGAACAGGGGGAGATCATACAAACTCCACTCACTCACTCTACAAAACAGGGGAAGATCATACAAACTCCACTCACTCTGCAGAACAGGGAGAGATCATACAAACTCCACTCACTCATTCTGTAGAACAGGGGGAGATCATACAAACTCCACTCACTCACTCTGTAGAACAGGGGGAGATCATACAAACTCCACTCTCTCACTCTGTAGAACAGGGGGAGATCATACAAACTCCACTCACTCACTCTGTAGGACAGGGGGAGATCATACAAACTCCACTCACTCACTCTGTAGAACAGGGGGAGATCATACAAACTCCACTCACTCACTCTACAAAACAGGGGAAGATCATACAAACTCCACTCACTCTGCAGAACAGGGAGAGATCATACAAACTCCACTCACTCACTCTGTAGAACAGGGGGAGATCACACACACTCCACTCACTCACTCTGTAGGACAGGGGGGGATCACACAAACTCCACTCACTCACTCTGTAGGACAGGGGGAGATTATACAAACTCCACTCACTCACTCTGTAAGACAGGGGGAGATCATACAAACTCCACTCACTCACTCTGTAGAACAGGGGGAGATCACACAAACTCCACTCACTCACTCTGCAGAACAGGGGGAGATCACACAAACCCCACTCACTCACTCTGTAGAACAGGGTGAGATCATACAAACTCCACTCACTCACTCTGTAGAACAGGGGGAGAGCATACAAACTCCACTCACTCACTCTGTAGAACAGGGGGAGATCATACAAACTCCACTCACTCACTCTACAAAACAGGGGGAGATCATACAAACTCCACTCACTCTGCAGAACAGGGGGAGATCATACAAACTCCACTCACTCATTCTGTAGAACAGGGGGAGATCACACAAACTCCACTCACTCACTCTGCAGAACAGGGGGAGATCACACAAACTCCACTCACTCACTCTGCAGAACAGGGGGAGATCACACAAACTCCACTCACTCACTCTGCAGAACAGGGTGAGATCATACAAACTCCACTCACTCACTCTGTAGTACAGGGTGAGATCACACAAACTCCACTCACTCACTCTGTAGAACAGGGAGAGATCATACACACTCCACTCACTCACTCTACAAAACAGGGGGAGATCATACAAACTACACTCACTCACTCTGTAGAACAGGGGAAGATCATACAAACTACACTCACTCACTCTGCAGAACAGGGGGAGATCACACAAACTCCACTCACTCATTCTGTAGAACAGGGGGAGATCATACAAACTCCACTCACTCACTCTGTAGAACAGGGGGAGATCATACAAACTCCACTCTCTCACTCTGTAGAACAGGGGGAGATCATACAAACTCCACTCACTCACTCTGTAGGACAGGGGGAGATCATACAAACTCCACTCACTCACTCTGTAGAACAGGGGGAGATCATACAAACTCCACTCACTCACTCTACAAAACAGGGGAAGATCATACAAACTCCACTCACTCTGCAGAACAGGGAGAGATCATACAAACTCCACTCACTCACTCTGTAGAACAGGGGGAGATCACACAAACTCCACTCACTCACTCTGCAGAACAGGGGGAGATCACACAAACCCCACTCACTCACTCTGTAGAACAGGGTGAGATCATACAAACTCCACTCACTCACTCTGTAGAACAGGGGGAGAGCATACAAACTCCACTCACTCACTCTGTAGAACAGGGGGAGATCATACAAACTCCACTCACTCACTCTACAAAACAGGGGGAGATCATACAAACTCCACTCACTCTGCAGAACAGGGGGAGATCATACAAACTCCACTCACTCATTCTGTAGAACAGGGGGAGATCACACAAACTCCACTCACTCACTCTGCAGAACAGGGGGAGATCACACAAACTCCACTCACTCACTCTGCAGAACAGGGGGAGATCACACAAACTCCACTCACTCACTCTGCAGAACAGGGTGAGATCATACAAACTCCACTCACTCACTCTGTAGTACAGGGTGAGATCACACAAACTCCACTCACTCACTCTGTAGAACAGGGAGAGATCATACACACTCCACTCACTCACTCTACAGAACAGGGGGAGATCATACAAACTACACTCACTCACTCTGTAGAACAGGGGAAGATCATACAAACTACACTCACTCACTCTGCAGAACAGGGGGAGATCACACAAACTCCACTCACTCATTCTGTAGAACAGGGGGAGATCATACAAACTCCACTCACTCACTCTGTAGAACAGGTGGAGATCATACAAACTCCACTCTCTCACTCTGTAGAACAGGGGGAGATCATACAAACTCCACTCACTCACTCTGTAGGACAGGGGGAGATCATACAAACTCCACTCACTCACTCTGTAGAACAGGGGGAGATCATACAAACTCCACTCACTCACTCTACAAAACAGGGGAAGATCATACAAACTCCACTCACTCTGCAGAACAGGGAGAGATCATACAAACTCCACTCACTCACTCTGTAGAACAGGGGGAGATCACACACACTCCACTCACTCACTCTGTAGGACAGGGGGGGATCACACAAACTCCACTCACTCACTCTGTAGGACAGGGGGAGATTATACAAACTCCACTCACTCACTCTGTAAGACAGGGGGAGATCATACAAACTCCACTCACTCACTCTGTAGAACAGGGGGAGATCACACAAACTCCACTCACTCACTCTGCAGAACAGGGGGAGATCACACAAACCCCACTCACTCACTCTGTAGAACAGGGTGAGATCATACAAACTCCACTCACTCACTCTGTAGAACAGGGGGAGAGCATACAAACTCCACTCACTCACTCTGTAGAACAGGGGGAGATCATACAAACTCCACTCACTCACTCTACAAAACAGGGGGAGATCATACAAACTCCACTCACTCTGCAGAACAGGGGGAGATCATACAAACTCCACTCACTCATTCTGTAGAACAGGGGGAGATCACACAAACTCCACTCACTCACTCTGCAGAACAGGGGGAGATCACACAAACTCCACTCACTCACTCTGCAGAACAGGGGGAGATCACACAAACTCCACTCACTCACTCTGCAGAACAGGGTGAGATCATACAAACTCCACTCACTCACTCTGTAGTACAGGGTGAGATCACACAAACTCCACTCACTCACTCTGTAGAACAGGGAGAGATCATACACACTCCACTCACTCACTCTACAAAACAAGGGGAGATCATACAAACTACACTCACTCACTCTGTAGAACAGGGGAAGATCATACAAACTACACTCACTCACTCTGTAGAACAGGGGGAGATCATACAAACTCCACTCACTCTGCAGAACAGGGGGAGATCATACAAACTCCACTCACTCACTCTGTAGAACAGGGGGAGATCACACAAACTCCACTCACTCACTCTGCAGAACAGGGGGAGATCACACAAACTCCACTCACTCATTCTGTAGAACAGGGGGAGATCATACAAACTCCACTCACTCACTCTGTAGAACAGGGGGTAATCATACAAACTCCACTCTCTCACTCTGTAGAACAGGGGGAGATCATACAAACTCCACTCACTCACTCTGTAGGACAGGGGGAGATCATACAAACTCCACTCACTCACTCTGTAGAACAGGGGGAGATCATACAAACTCCACTCACTCACTCTACAAAACAGGGGAAGATCATACAAACTCCACTCACTCTGCAGAACAGGGAGAGATCATACAAACTCCACTCACTCACTCTGTAGAACAGGGGGAGATCACACAAACTCCACTCACTCACTCTGCAGAACAGGGGGAGATCACACAAACCCCACTCACTCACTCTGTAGGACAGGGGGAGATCATACAAACTCCACTCACTCACTCTGTAGAACAGGGGGAGATCATACAAACTCCACTCACTCACTCTACAAAACAGGGGAAGATCATACAAACTCCACTCACTCTGCAGAACAGGGAGAGATCATACAAACTCCACTCACTCACTCTGTAGAACAGGGGGAGATCACACACACTCCACTCACTCACTCTGTAGGACAGGGGGGGATCACACAAACTCCACTCACTCACTCTGTAGGGCAGGGGGAGATTATACAAACTCCACTCACTCACTCTGTAAGACAGGGGGAGATCATACAAACTCCACTCACTCATTCTGTAGAACAGGGGGAGATCATACAAACTCCACTCACTCACTCTGTAGAACAGGGGGAGATCATACAAACTCCACTCTCTCACTCTGTAGAACAGGGGGAGATCATACAAACTCCACTCACTCACTCTGTAGGACAGGGGGAGATCATACAAACTCCACTCACTCACTCTGTAAGACAGGGGGAGATCATACAAACTCCACTCACTCACTCTGTAGAACAGGGGGAGATCACACAAACTCCACTCACTCACTCTGCAGAACAGGGGGAGATCACACAAACCCCACTCACTCACTCTGTAGGACAGGGGGAGATCATACAAACTCCACTCACTCACTCTGTAGAACAGGGGGAGATCATACAAACTCCACTCACTCACTCTACAAAACAGGGGAAGATCATACAAACTCCACTCACTCTGCAGAACAGGGAGAGATCATACAAACTCCACTCACTCACTCTGTAGAACAGGGGGAGATCACACACACTCCACTCACTCACTCTGTAGGACAGGGGGGGATCACACAAACTCCACTCACTCACTCTGTAGGGCAGGGGGAGATTATACAAACTCCACTCACTCACTCTGTAAGACAGGGGGAGATCATACAAACTCCACTCACTCATTCTGTAGAACAGGGGGAGATCATACAAACTCCACTCACTCACTCTGTAGAACAGGGGGAGATCATACAAACTCCACTCTCTCACTCTGTAGAACAGGGGGAGATCATACAAACTCCACTCACTCACTCTGTAGGACAGGGGGAGATCATACAAACTCCACTCACTCACTCTGTAGAACAGGGGGAGATCATACAAACTCCACTCACTCACTCTACAAAACAGGGGAAGATCATACAAACTCCACTCACTCTGCAGAACAGGGAGAGATCATACAAACTCCACTCACTCACTCTGTAGAACAGGGGGAGATCACACACACTCCACTCACTCACTCTGTAGGACAGGGGGGGATCACACAAACTCCACTCACTCACTCTGTAGGACAGGGGGAGATTATACAAACTCCACTCACTCACTCTGTAAGACAGGGGGAGATCATACAAACTCCACTCACTCACTCTGTAGAACAGGGGGAGATCACACAAACTCCACTCACTCACTCTGCAGAACAGGGGGAGATCACACAAACCCCACTCACTCACTCTGTAGAACAGGGTGAGATCATACAAACTCCACTCACTCACTCTGTAGAACAGGGGGAGAGCATACAAACTCCACTCACTCTGTAGAACAGGGGGAGATCATACAAACTCCACTCACTCACTCTACAAAACAGGGGGAGATCATACAAACTCCACTCTGCAGAACAGGGGGAGATCATACAAACTCCACTCACTCATTCTGTAGAACAGGGGGAGATCACACAAACTCCACTCACTCACTCTGCAGAACAGGGGGAGATCACACAAACTCCACTCACTCACTCTGCAGAACAGGGGGAGATCACACAAACTCCACTCACTCACTCTGCAGAACAGGGTGAGATCATACAAACTCCACTCACTCACTCTGTAGTACAGGGTGAGATCACACAAACTCCACTCACTCACTCTGTAGAACAGGGAGAGATCATACACACTCCACTCACTCACTCTACAAAACAGGGGGAGATCATACAAACTACACTCACTCACTCTGTAGAACAGGGGAAGATCATACAAACTACACTCACTCACTCTGTAGAACAGGGGGAGATCATACAAACTCCACTCACTCTGCAGAACAGGGGGAGATCATACAAACTCCACTCACTCACTCTGTAGAACAGGGGGAGATCACACAAACTCCACTCACTCACTCTGCAGAACAGGGGGAGATCACACAAACTCCACTCAGTCATTCTGTAGAACAGGGGGAGATCATACAAACTCCACTCACTCACTCTGTAGAACAGGGGGAGATCATACAAACTCCACTCTCTCACTCTGTAGAACAGGGGGAGATCATACAAACTCCACTCACTCACTCTGTAGGACAGGGGGAGATCATACAAACTCCACTCACTCACTCTGTAGAACAGGGGGAGATCATACAAACTCCACTCACTCACTCTACAAAACAGGGGAAGATCATACAAACTCCACTCACTCTGCAGAACAGGGAGAGATCATACAAACTCCACTCACTCACTCTGTAGAACAGGGGGAGATCACACACACTCCACTCACTCACTCTGTAGGACAGGGGGGGATCACACAAACTCCACTCACTCACTCTGTAGGACAGGGGGAGATCATACAAACTCCACTCACTCACTCTGTAGAACAGGGGGAGATCATACAAACTCCACTCACTCACTCTACAAAACAGGGGAAGATCATACAAACTCCACTCACTCTGCAGAACAGGGAGAGATCATACAAACTCCACTCACTCACTCTGTAGAACAGGGGGAGATCACACACACTCCACTCACTCACTCTGTAGGACAGGGGGGGATCACACAAACTCCACTCACTCACTCTGTAGGGCAGGGGGAGATTATACAAACTCCACTCACTCACTCTGTAAGACAGGGGGAGATCATACAAACTCCACTCACTCATTCTGTAGAACAGGGGGAGATCATACAAACTCCACTCACTCACTCTGTAGAACAGGGGGAGATCATACAAACTCCACTCTCTCACTCTGTAGAACAGGGGGAGATCATACAAACTCCACTCACTCACTCTGTAGGACAGGGGGAGATCATACAAACTCCACTCACTCACTCTGTAGAACAGGGGGAGATCATACAAACTCCACTCACTCACTCTACAAAACAGGGGAAGATCATACAAACTCCACTCACTCTGCAGAACAGGGAGAGATCATACAAACTCCACTCACTCACTCTGTAGAACAGGGGGAGATCACACACACTCCACTCACTCACTCTGTAGGACAGGGGGGGATCACACAAACTCCACTCACTCACTCTGTAGGACAGGGGGAGATTATACAAACTCCACTCACTCACTCTGTAAGACAGGGGGAGATCATACAAACTCCACTCACTCACTCTGTAGAACAGGGGGAGATCACACAAACTCCACTCACTCACTCTGCAGAACAGGGGGAGATCACACAAACCCCACTCACTCACTCTGTAGAACAGGGTGAGATCATACAAACTCCACTCACTCACTCTGTAGAACAGGGGGAGAGCATACAAACTCCACTCACTCTGTAGAACAGGGGGAGATCATACAAACTCCACTCACTCACTCTACAAAACAGGGGGAGATCATACAAACTCCACTCACTCTGCAGAACAGGGGGAGATCATACAAACTCCACTCACTCATTCTGTAGAACAGGGGGAGATCACACAAACTCCACTCACTCACTCTGCAGAACAGGGGGAGATCACACAAACTCCACTCACTCACTCTGCAGAACAGGGGGAGATCACACAAACTCCACTCACTCACTCTGCAGAACAGGGTGAGATCATACAAACTCCACTCACTCACTCTGTAGTACAGGGTGAGATCACACAAACTCCACTCACTCACTCTGTAGAACAGGGAGAGATCATACACACTCCACTCACTCACTCTACAAAACAAGGGGAGATCATACAAACTACACTCACTCACTCTGTAGAACAGGGGAAGATCATACAAACTACACTCACTCACTCTGTAGAACAGGGGGAGATCATACAAACTCCACTCACTCTGCAGAACAGGGGGAGATCATACAAACTCCACTCACTCACTCTGTAGAACAGGGGGAGATCACACAAACTCCACTCACTCACTCTGCAGAACAGGGGGAGATCACACAAACTCCACTCACTCATTCTGTAGAACAGGGGGAGATCATACAAACTCCACTCACTCACTCTGTAGAACAGGGGGTAATCATACAAACTCCACTCTCTCACTCTGTAGAACAGGGGGAGATCATACAAACTCCACTCACTCACTCTGTAGGACAGGGGGAGATCATACAAACTCCACTCACTCACTCTGTAGAACAGGGGGAGATCATACAAACTCCACTCACTCACTCTACAAAACAGGGGAAGATCATACAAACTCCACTCACTCTGCAGAACAGGGAGAGATCATACAAACTCCACTCACTCACTCTGTAGAACAGGGGGAGATCACACAAACTCCACTCACTCACTCTGCAGAACAGGGGGAGATCACACAAACCCCACTCACTCACTCTGTAGGACAGGGGGAGATCATACAAACTCCACTCACTCACTCTGTAGAACAGGGGGAGATCATACAAACTCCACTCACTCACTCTACAAAACAGGGGAAGATCATACAAACTCCACTCACTCTGCAGAACAGGGAGAGATCATACAAACTCCACTCACTCACTCTGTAGAACAGGGGGAGATCACACACACTCCACTCACTCACTCTGTAGGACAGGGGGGGATCACACAAACTCCACTCACTCACTCTGTAGGGCAGGGGGAGATTATACAAACTCCACTCACTCACTCTGTAAGACAGGGGGAGATCATACAAACTCCACTCACTCATTCTGTAGAACAGGGGGAGATCATACAAACTCCACTCACTCACTCTGTAGAACAGGGGGAGATCATACAAACTCCACTCTCTCACTCTGTAGAACAGGGGGAGATCATACAAACTCCACTCACTCACTCTGTAGGACAGGGGGAGATCATACAAACTCCACTCACTCACTCTGTAAGACAGGGGGAGATCATACAAACTCCACTCACTCACTCTGTAGAACAGGGGGAGATCACACAAACTCCACTCACTCACTCTGCAGAACAGGGGGAGATCACACAAACCCCACTCACTCACTCTGTAGGACAGGGGGAGATCATACAAACTCCACTCACTCACTCTGTAGAACAGGGGGAGATCATACAAACTCCACTCACTCACTCTACAAAACAGGGGAAGATCATACAAACTCCACTCACTCTGCAGAACAGGGAGAGATCATACAAACTCCACTCACTCACTCTGTAGAACAGGGGGAGATCACACACACTCCACTCACTCACTCTGTAGGACAGGGGGGGATCACACAAACTCCACTCACTCACTCTGTAGGGCAGGGGGAGATTATACAAACTCCACTCACTCACTCTGTAAGACAGGGGGAGATCATACAAACTCCACTCACTCATTCTGTAGAACAGGGGGAGATCATACAAACTCCACTCACTCACTCTGTAGAACAGGGGGAGATCATACAAACTCCACTCTCTCACTCTGTAGAACAGGGGGAGATCATACAAACTCCACTCACTCACTCTGTAGGACAGGGGGAGATCATACAAACTCCACTCACTCACTCTGTAGAACAGGGGGAGATCATACAAACTCCACTCACTCACTCACTCTACAAAACAGGGGAAGATCATACAAACTCCACTCACTCTGCAGAACAGGGAGAGATCATACAAACTCCACTCACTCACTCTGTAGAACAGGGGGAGATCACACACACTCCACTCACTCACTCTGTAGGACAGGGGGGGATCACACAAACTCCACTCACTCACTCTGTAGGACAGGGGGAGATTATACAAACTCCACTCACTCACTCTGTAAGACAGGGGGAGATCATACAAACTCCACTCACTCACTCTGTAGAACAGGGGGAGATCACACAAACTCCACTCACTCACTCTGCAGAACAGGGGGAGATCACACAAACCCCACTCACTCACTCTGTAGAACAGGGTGAGATCATACAAACTCCACTCACTCACTCTGTAGAACAGGGGGAGAGCATACAAACTCCACTCACTCTGTAGAACAGGGGGAGATCATACAAACTCCACTCACTCACTCTACAAAACAGGGGGAGATCATACAAACTCCACTCTGCAGAACAGGGGGAGATCATACAAACTCCACTCACTCATTCTGTAGAACAGGGGGAGATCACACAAACTCCACTCACTCACTCTGCAGAACAGGGGGAGATCACACAAACTCCACTCACTCACTCTGCAGAACAGGGGGAGATCACACAAACTCCACTCACTCACTCTGCAGAACAGGGTGAGATCATACAAACTCCACTCACTCACTCTGTAGTACAGGGTGAGATCACACAAACTCCACTCACTCACTCTGTAGAACAGGGAGAGATCATACACACTCCACTCACTCACTCTACAAAACAGGGGGAGATCATACAAACTACACTCACTCACTCTGTAGAACAGGGGAAGATCATACAAACTACACTCACTCACTCTGTAGAACAGGGGGAGATCATACAAACTCCACTCACTCTGCAGAACAGGGGGAGATCATACAAACTCCACTCACTCACTCTGTAGAACAGGGGGAGATCACACAAACTCCACTCACTCACTCTGCAGAACAGGGGGAGATCACACAAACTCCACTCAGTCATTCTGTAGAACAGGGGGAGATCATACAAACTCCACTCACTCACTCTGTAGAACAGGGGGAGATCATACAAACTCCACTCTCTCACTCTGTAGAACAGGGGGAGATCATACAAACTCCACTCACTCACTCTGTAGGACAGGGGGAGATCATACAAACTCCACTCACTCACTCTGTAGAACAGGGGGAGATCATACAAACTCCACTCACTCACTCTACAAAACAGGGGAAGATCATACAAACTCCACTCACTCTGCAGAACAGGGAGAGATCATACAAACTCCACTCACTCACTCTGTAGAACAGGGGGAGATCACACACACTCCACTCACTCACTCTGTAGGACAGGGGGGGATCACACAAACTCCACTCACTCACTCTGTAGGACAGGGGGAGATCATACAAACTCCACTCACTCACTCTGTAGAACAGGGGGAGATCATACAAACTCCACTCACTCACTCTACAAAACAGGGGAAGATCATACAAACTCCACTCACTCTGCAGAACAGGGAGAGATCATACAAACTCCACTCACTCACTCTGTAGAACAGGGGGAGATCACACACACTCCACTCACTCACTCTGTAGGACAGGGGGGGATCACACAAACTCCACTCACTCACTCTGTAGGGCAGGGGGAGATTATACAAACTCCACTCACTCACTCTGTAAGACAGGGGGAGATCATACAAACTCCACTCACTCATTCTGTAGAACAGGGGGAGATCATACAAACTCCACTCACTCACTCTGTAGAACAGGGGGAGATCATACAAACTCCACTCTCTCACTCTGTAGAACAGGGGGAGATCATACAAACTCCACTCACTCACTCTGTAGGACAGGGGGAGATCATACAAACTCCACTCACTCACTCTGTAGAACAGGGGGAGATCATACAAACTCCACTCACTCACTCTACAAAACAGGGGAAGATCATACAAACTCCACTCACTCTGCAGAACAGGGAGAGATCATACAAACTCCACTCACTCACTCTGTAGAACAGGGGGAGATCACACACACTCCACTCACTCACTCTGTAGGACAGGGGGGGATCACACAAACTCCACTCACTCACTCTGTAGGACAGGGGGAGATTATACAAACTCCACTCACTCACTCTGTAAGACAGGGGGAGATCATACAAACTCCACTCACTCACTCTGTAGAACAGGGGGAGATCACACAAACTCCACTCACTCACTCTGCAGAACAGGGGGAGATCACACAAACCCCACTCACTCACTCTGTAGAACAGGGTGAGATCATACAAACTCCACTCACTCACTCTGTAGAACAGGGGGAGAGCATACAAACTCCACTCACTCTGTAGAACAGGGGGAGATCATACAAACTCCACTCACTCACTCTACAAAACAGGGGGAGATCATACAAACTCCACTCTGCAGAACAGGGGGAGATCATACAAACTCCACTCACTCATTCTGTAGAACAGGGGGAGATCACACAAACTCCACTCACTCACTCTGCAGAACAGGGGGAGATCACACAAACTCCACTCACTCACTCTGCAGAACAGGGGGAGATCACACAAACTCCACTCACTCACTCTGCAGAACAGGGTGAGATCATACAAACTCCACTCACTCACTCTGTAGTACAGGGTGAGATCACACAAACTCCACTCACTCACTCTGTAGAACAGGGAGAGATCATACACACTCCACTCACTCACTCTACAAAACAGGGGGAGATCATACAAACTACACTCACTCACTCTGTAGAACAGGGGAAGATCATACAAACTACACTCACTCACTCTGTAGAACAGGGGGAGATCATACAAACTCCACTCACTCTGCAGAACAGGGGGAGATCATACAAACTCCACTCACTCACTCTGTAGAACAGGGGGAGATCACACAAACTCCACTCACTCACTCTGCAGAACAGGGGGAGATCACACAAACTCCACTCACTCACTCTGCAGAACAGGGGGAGATCACACAAACTCCACTCAGTCATTCTGTAGAACAGGGGGAGATCATACAAACTCCACTCACTCACTCTGTAGAACAGGGGGAGATCATACAAACTCCACTCTCTCACTCTGTAGAACAGGGGGAGATCATACAAACTCCACTCACTCACTCTGTAGGACAGGGGGAGATCATACAAACTCCACTCACTCACTCTGTAGAACAGGGGGAGATCATACAAACTCCACTCACTCACTCTACAAAACAGGGGAAGATCATACAAACTCCACTCACTCTGCAGAACAGGGAGAGATCATACAAACTCCACTCACTCACTCTGTAGAACAGGGGGAGATCACACACACTCCACTCACTCACTCTGTAGGACAGGGGGGGATCACACAAACTCCACTCACTCACTCTGTAGGACAGGGGGAGATTATACAAACTCCACTCACTCACTCTGTAAGACAGGGGGAGATCATACAAACTCCACTCACTCACTCTGTAGAACAGGGGGAGATCACACAAACTCCACTCACTCACTCTGCAGAACAGGGGGAGATCACACAAACCCCACTCACTCACTCTGTAGAACAGGGTGAGATCATACAAACTCCACTCACTCACTCTGTAGAACAGGGGGAGAGCATACAAACTCCACTCACTCACTCTGTAGAACAGGGGGAGATCATACAAACTCCACTCACTCACTCTACAAAACAGGGGGAGATCATACAAACTCCACTCACTCTGCAGAACAGGGGGAGATCATACAAACTCCACTCACTCACTCTGTAGTACAGGGTGAGATCACACAAACTCCACTCACTCACTCTGTAGAACAGGGGGAGATCATACAAACTCCACTCACTCACTCTACAAAACAGGGGGAGATCATACAAACTCCACTCACTCTGCAGAACAGGGGGAGATCATACAAACTCCACTCACTCACTCTGTAGAACAGGGGGAGATCACACAAACTCCACTCACTCACTCTGCAGAACAGGGGGAGATCACACAAACCCCACTCACTCACTCTGTAGGACAGGGGGAGATCATACAAACTCCACTCACTCACTCTGTAGAACAGGGGGAGATCATACAAACTCCACTCACTCACTCTACAAAACAGGGGAAGATCATACAAACTCCACTCACTCTGCAGAACAGGGAGAGATCATACACACTCCACTCACTCACTCTGCAGAACAGGGTGAGATCATACAAACTCCACTCACTCACTCTGTAGTACAGGGTGAGATCACACAAACTCCACTCACTCACTCTGTAGAACAGGGAGAGATCATACACACTCCACTCACTCACTCTACAAAACAGGGGGAGATCATACAAACTACACTCACTCACTCTGTAGAACAGGGGAAGATCATACAAACTACACTCACTCACTCTGTAGAACAGGGGGAGATCATACAAACTCCACTCACTCTGCAGAACAGGGGGAGATCATACAAACTCCACTCACTCACTCTGTAGAACAGGGGGAGATCACACAAACTCCACTCACTCACTCTGCAGAACAGGGGGAGATCACACAAACTCCACTCACTCACTCTGCAGAACAGGGGGAGATCACACAAACTCCACTCAGTCATTCTGTAGAACAGGGGGAGATCATACAAACTCCACTCACTCACTCTGTAGAACAGGGGGAGATCATACAAACTCCACTCTCTCACTCTGTAGAACAGGGGGAGATCATACAAACTCCACTCACTCACTCTGTAGGACAGGGGGAGATCATACAAACTCCACTCACTCACTCTGTAGAACAGGGGGAGATCATACAAACTCCACTCACTCACTCTACAAAACAGGGGAAGATCATACAAACTCCACTCACTCTGCAGAACAGGGAGAGATCATACAAACTCCACTCACTCACTCTGTAGAACAGGGGGAGATCACACACACTCCACTCACTCACTCTGTAGGACAGGGGGGGATCACACAAACTCCACTCACTCACTCTGTAGGACAGGGGGAGATTATACAAACTCCACTCACTCACTCTGTAAGACAGGGGGAGATCATACAAACTCCACTCACTCACTCTGTAGAACAGGGGGAGATCACACAAACTCCACTCACTCACTCTGCAGAACAGGGGGAGATCACACAAACCCCACTCACTCACTCTGTAGAACAGGGTGAGATCATACAAACTCCACTCACTCACTCTGTAGAACAGGGGGAGAGCATACAAACTCCACTCACTCACTCTGTAGAACAGGGGGAGATCATACAAACTCCACTCACTCACTCTACAAAACAGGGGGAGATCATACAAACTCCACTCACTCTGCAGAACAGGGGGAGATCATACAAACTCCACTCACTCACTCTGTAGTACAGGGTGAGATCACACAAACTCCACTCACTCACTCTGTAGAACAGGGGGAGATCATACAAACTCCACTCACTCACTCTACAAAACAGGGGGAGATCATACAAACTCCACTCACTCTGCAGAACAGGGGGAGATCATACAAACTCCACTCACTCACTCTGTAGAACAGGGGGAGATCACACAAACTCCACTCACTCACTCTGCAGAACAGGGGGAGATCACACAAACCCCACTCACTCACTCTGTAGGACAGGGGGAGATCATACAAACTCCACTCACTCACTCTGTAGAACAGGGGGAGATCATACAAACTCCACTCACTCACTCTACAAAACAGGGGAAGATCATACAAACTCCACTCACTCTGCAGAACAGGGAGAGATCATACAAACTCCACTCACTCACTCTGTAGAACAGGGGGAGATCACACACACTCCACTCACTCACTCTGTAGGACAGGGGGGGATCACACAAACTCCACTCACTCACTCTGTAGGGCAGGGGGAGATTATACAAACTCCACTCACTCACTCTGTAAGACAGGGGGAGATCATACAAACTCCACTCACTCTGTAGAACAGGGGGAGATCACACAAACTCCACTCACTCACTCTACAAAACAGGGGGAGATCATACAAACTCCACTCTGCAGAACAGGGGGAGATCATACAAACTCCACTCACTCATTCTGTAGAACAGGGGGAGATCATACAAACTCCACTCACTCACTCTGTAGAACAGGGGGAGATCATACAAACTCCACTCTCTCACTCTGTAGAACAGGGGGAGATCATACAAACTCCACTCACTCACTCTGTAGGACAGGGGGAGATCATACAAACTCCACTCACTCACTCTGTAGAACAGGGGGAGATCATACAAACTCCACTCACTCACTCTACAAAACAGGGGAAGATCATACAAACTCCACTCACTCTGCAGAACAGGGAGAGATCATACAAACTCCACTCACTCACTCTGTAGAACAGGGGGAGATCACACACACTCCACTCACTCACTCTGTAGGACAGGGGGGGATCACACAAACTCCACTCACTCACTCTGTAGGACAGGGGGAGATTATACAAACTCCACTCACTCACTCTGTAAGACAGGGGGAGATCATACAAACTCCACTCACTCACTCTGTAGAACAGGGGGAGATCACACAAACTCCACTCACTCACTCTGCAGAACAGGGGGAGATCACACAAACCCCACTCACTCACTCTGTAGAACAGGGTGAGATCATACAAACTCCACTCACTCACTCTGTAGAACAGGGGGAGAGCATACAAACTCCACTCACTCTGTAGAACAGGGGGAGATCATACAAACTCCACTCACTCACTCTACAAAACAGGGGGAGATCATACAAACTCCACTCACTCTGCAGAACAGGGGGAGATCATACAAACTCCACTCACTCATTCTGTAGAACAGGGGGAGATCACACAACTCCACTCACTCACTCTGCAGAACAGGGGGAGATCACACAAACTCCACTCACTCACTCTGCAGAACAGGGGGAGATCACACAAACTCCACTCACTCACTCTGCAGAACAGGGTGAGATCATACAAACTCCACTCACTCACTCTGTAGTACAGGGTGAGATCACACAAACTCCACTCACTCACTCTGTAGAACAGGGAGAGATCATACACACTCCACTCACTCACTCTACAAAACAGGGGGAGATCATACAAACTACACTCACTCACTCTGTAGAACAGGGGAAGATCATACAAACTACACTCACTCACTCTGTAGAACAGGGGGAGATCATACAAACTCCACTCACTCTGCAGAACAGGGGGAGATCATACAAACTCCACTCACTCACTCTGTAGAACAGGGGGAGATCACACAAACTCCACTCACTCACTCTGCAGAACAGGGGGAGATCACACAAACTCCACTCACTCATTCTGTAGAACAGGGGGAGATCATACAAACTCCACTCACTCACTCTGTAGAACAGGGGGAGATCATACAAACTCCACTCTCTCACTCTGTAGAACAGGGGGAGATCATACAAACTCCACTCACTCACTCTGTAGGACAGGGGGAGATCATACAAACTCCACTCACTCACTCTGTAGAACAGGGGGAGATCATACAAACTCCACTCACTCACTCTACAAAACAGGGGAAGATCATACAAACTCCACTCACTCTGCAGAACAGGGAGAGATCATACAAACTCCACTCACTCACTCTGTAGAACAGGGGGAGATCACACACACTCCACTCACTCACTCTGTAGGACAGGGGGGGATCACACAAACTCCACTCACTCACTCTGTAGGACAGGGGGAGATTATACAAACTCCACTCACTCACTCTGTAAGACAGGGGGAGATCATACAAACTCCACTCACTCACTCTGTAGAACAGGGGGAGATCACACAAACTCCACTCACTCACTCTGCAGAACAGGGGGAGATCACACAAACCCCACTCACTCACTCTGTAGAACAGGGTGAGATCATACAAACTCCACTCACTCACTCTGTAGAACAGGGGGAGAGCATACAAACTCCACTCACTCACTCTGTAGAACAGGGGGAGATCATACAAACTCCACTCACTCACTCTACAAAACAGGGGGAGATCATACAAACTCCACTCACTCTGCAGAACAGGGGGAGATCATACAAACTCCACTCACTCACTCTGTAGTACAGGGTGAGATCACACAAACTCCACTCACTCACTCTGTAGAACAGGGAGAGATCATACACACTCCACACACTCACTCTACAAAACAGGGGGAGATCATACAAACTACACTCACTCACTCTGTAGAACAGGGGAAGATCATACAAACTACACTCACTCACTCTGTAGAACAGGGGGAGATCATACAAACTCCACTCACTCTGCAGAACAGGGGGAGATCATACAAACTCCACTCACTCACTCTGTAGAACAGGGGGAGATCACACAAACTCCACTCACTCACTCTGCAGAACAGGGGGAGATCACACAAACTCCACTCACTCATTCTGTAGAACAGGGGGAGATCATACAAACTCCACTCACTCACTCTGTAGAACAGGGGGAGATCATACAAACTCCACTCTCTCACTCTGTAGAACAGGGGGAGATCATACAAACTCCACTCACTCACTCTGTAGGACAGGGGGAGATCATACAAACTCCACTCACTCACTCTGTAGAACAGGGGGAGATCATACAAACTCCACTCACTCATTCTACAAAACAGGGGAAGATCATACAAACTCCACTCACTCTGCAGAACAGGGAGAGATCATACAAACTCCACTCACTCATTCTGTAGAACAGGGGGAGATCATACAAACTCCACTCACTCACTCTGTAGAACAGGGGGAGATCATACAAACTCCACTCTCTCACTCTGTAGAACAGGGGGAGATCATACAAACTCCACTCACTCACTCTGTAGGACAGGGGGAGATCATACAAACTCCACTCACTCACTCTGTAGAACAGGGGGAGATCATACAAACTCCACTCACTCACTCTACAAAACAGGGGAAGATCATACAAACTCCACTCACTCTGCAGAACAGGGAGAGATCATACAAACTCCACTCACTCACTCTGTAGAACAGGGGGAGATCACACACACTCCACTCACTCACTCTGTAGGACAGGGGGGGATCACACAAACTCCACTCACTCACTCTGTAGGACAGGGGGAGATTATACAAACTCCACTCACTCACTCTGTAAGACAGGGGGAGATCATACAAACTCCACTCACTCACTCTGTAGAACAGGGGGAGATCACACAAACTCCACTCACTCACTCTGCAGAACAGGGGGAGATCACACAAACCCCACTCACTCACTCTGTAGAACAGGGTGAGATCATACAAACTCCACTCACTCACTCTGTAGAACAGGGGGAGAGCATACAAACTCCACTCACTCACTCTGTAGAACAGGGGGAGATCATACAAACTCCACTCACTCACTCTACAAAACAGGGGGAGATCATACAAACTCCACTCACTCTGCAGAACAGGGGGAGATCATACAAACTCCACTCACTCATTCTGTAGAACAGGGGGAGATCACACAAACTCCACTCACTCACTCTGCAGAACAGGGGGAGATCACACAAACTCCACTCACTCACTCTGCAGAACAGGGGGAGATCACACAAACTCCACTCACTCACTCTGCAGAACAGGGTGAGATCATACAAACTCCACTCACTCACTCTACAAAACAGGGGGAGATCATACAAACTCCACTCACTCTGCAGAACAGGGGGAGATCATACAAACTCCACTCACTCATTCTGTAGAACAGGGGGAGATCACACAAACTCCACTCACTCACTCTGCAGAACAGGGGGAGATCACACAAACTCCACTCACTCACTCTGCAGAACAGGGGGAGATCACACAAACTCCACTCACTCACTCTGCAGAACAGGGTGAGATCATACAAACTCCACTCACTCACTCTGTAGTACAGGGTGAGATCACACAAACTCCACTCACTCACTCTGTAGAACAGGGAGAGATCATACACACTCCACTCACTCACTCTACAAAACAGGGGGAGATCATACAAACTACACTCACTCACTCTGTAGAACAGGGGAAGATCATACAAACTACACTCACTCACTCTGCAGAACAGGGGGAGATCACACAAACTCCACTCACTCATTCTGTAGAACAGGGGGAGATCATACAAACTCCACTCACTCACTCTGTAGAACAGGGGGAGATCATACAAACTCCACTCTCTCACTCTGTAGAACAGGGGGAGATCATACAAACTCCACTCACTCACTCTGTAGGACAGGGGGAGATCATACAAACTCCACTCACTCACTCTGTAGAACAGGGGGAGATCATACAAACTCCACTCACTCACTCTACAAAACAGGGGAAGATCATACAAACTCCACTCACTCTGTAGGACTGGGGGGGATCACACAAACTCCACTCACTCACTCTGTAGAACAGGGGGAGATCATACAAACTCCACTCACTCATTCTGTAGAACAGGGGGAGATCACACAAACTCCACTCACTCACTCTGCAGAACAGGGGGAGATCACACAAACTCCACTCACTCACTCTGCAGAACAGGGGGAGATCACACAAACTCCACTCACTCACTCTGCAGAACAGGGTGAGATCATACAAACTCCACTCACTCACTCAACAAAACAGGGGGAGATCATACAAACTCCACTCACTCTGCAGAACAGGGGGAGATCATACAAACTCCACTCACTCATTCTGTAGAACAGGGGGAGATCACACAAACTCCACTCACTCACTCTGCAGAACAGGGGGAGATCACACAAACTCCACTCACTCACTCTGCAGAACAGGGGGAGATCACACAAACTCCACTCACTCACTCTGCAGAACAGGGTGAGATCATACAAACTCCACTCACTCACTCTGTAGTACAGGGTGAGATCACACAAACTCCACTCACTCACTCTGTAGAACAGGGAGAGATCATACACACTCCACTCACTCACTCTACAAAACAGGGGGAGATCATACAAACTACACTCACTCACTCTGTAGAACAGGGGAAGATCATACAAACTACACTCACTCACTCTGCAGAACAGGGGGAGATCACACAAACTCCACTCACTCATTCTGTAGAACAGGGGGAGATCATACAAACTCCACTCACTCACTCTGTAGAACAGGGGGAGATCATACAAACTCCACTCTCTCACTCTGTAGAACAGGGGGAGATCATACAAACTCCACTCACTCACTCTGTAGGACAGGGGGAGATCATACAAACTCCACTCACTCACTCTGTAGAACAGGGGGAGATCATACAAACTCCACTCACTCACTCTACAAAACAGGGGAAGATCATACAAACTCCACTCACTCTGTAGGACTGGGGGGGATCACACAAACTCCACTCACTCACTCTGTAGAACAGGGGGAGATCACACAAACTCCACTCACTCACTCTGCAGAACAGGGGGAGATCACACAAACCCCACTCACTCACTCTGTAGAACAGGGTGAGATCATACAAACTCCACTCACTCACTCTGTAGAACAGGGGGAGAGCATACAAACTCCACTCACTCACTCTGTAGAACAGGGGGAGATCATACAAACTCCACTCACTCACTCAACAAAACAGGGGGAGATCATACAAACTCCACTCACTCTGCAGAACAGGGGGAGATCATACAAACTCCACTCACTCATTCTGTAGAACAGGGGGAGATCACACAAACTCCACTCACTCACTCTGCAGAACAGGGGGAGATCACACAAACTTCACTCACTCACTCTGCAGAACAGGGGGAGATCACACAAACTCCACTCACTCACTCTGCAGAACAGGGTGAGATCATACAAACTCCACTCACTCACTCTGTAGTACAGGGTGAGATCACACAAACTCCACTCACTCACTCTGTAGAACAGGGAGAGATCATACACACTCCACTCACTCACTCTACAAAACAGGGGGAGATCATACAAACTACACTCACTCACTCTGTAGAACAGGGGAAGATCATACAAACTACACTCACTCACTCTGCAGAACAGGGGGAGATCACACAAACTCCACTCACTCATTCTGTAGAACAGGGGGAGATCATACAAACTCCACTCACTCACTCTGTAGAACAGGGGGAGATCATACAAACTCCACTCTCTCACTCTGTAGAACAGGGGGAGATCATACAAACTCCACTCACTCACTCTGTAGGACAGGGGGAGATCATACAAACTCCACTCACTCACTCTGTAGAACAGGGGGAGATCATACAAACTCCACTCACTCACTCTACAAAACAGGGGAAGATCATACAAACTCCACTCACTCTGCAGAACAGGGAGAGATCATACAAACTCCACTCACTCACTCTGTAGAACAGGGGGAGATCACACACACTCCACTCACTCACTCTGTAGGACAGGGGGGGATCACACAAACTCCACTCACTCACTCTGTAGGACAGGGGGAGATTATACAAACTCCACTCACTCACTCTGTAAGACAGGGGGAGATCATACAAACTCCACTCACTCACTCTGTAGAACAGGGGGAGATCACACAAACTCCACTCACTCACTCTGCAGAACAGGGGGAGATCACACAAACCCCACTCACTCACTCTGTAGAACAGGGTGAGATCATACAAACTCCACTCACTCACTCTGTAGAACAGGGGGAGAGCATACAAACTCCACTCACTCACTCTGTAGAACAGGGGGAGATCATACAAACTCCACTCACTCACTCTACAAAACAGGGGGAGATCATACAAACTCCACTCACTCTGCAGAACAGGGGGAGATCATACAAACTCCACTCCCTCATTCTGTAGAACAGGGGGAGATCACACAAACTCCACTCACTCACTCTGCAGAACAGGGGGAGATCACACAAACTCCACTCACTCACTCTGCAGAACAGGGGGAGATCACACAAACTCCACTCACTCACTCTGCAGAACAGGGTGAGATCATACAAACTCCACTCACTCACTCTGCAGAACAGGGGGAGATCATACAAACTCCACTCACTCACTCTGTAGAACAGGGGGAGATCACACAAACTCCACTCACTCACTCTGCAGAACAGGGGGAGATCACACAAACTCCACTCACTCACTCTGTAGAACAGGGGGAGATCATACAAACTCCACTCACTCACTCTACAAAACAGGGGAAGATCATACAAACTCCACTCACTCTGCAGAACAGGGAGAGATCATACAAACTCCACTCACTCACTCTGTAGAACAGGGGGAGATCACACACACTCCACTCACTCACTCTGTAGGACAGGGGGGGATCACACAAACTCCACTCACTCACTCTGTAGGACAGGGGGAGATTATACAAACTCCACTCACTCACTCTGTAAGACAGGGGGAGATCATACAAACTCCACTCACTCACTCTGTAGAACAGGGGGAGATCACACAAACTCCACTCACTCACTCTGCAGAACAGGGGGAGATCACACAAACCCCACTCACTCACTCTGTAGAACAGGGTGAGATCATACAAACTCCACTCACTCACTCTGTAGAACAGAGGGAGAGCATACAAACTCCACTCACTCACTCTGTAGAACAGGGGGAGATCATACAAACTCCACTCACTCACTCTACAAAACAGGGGGAGATCATACAAACTCCACTCACTCTGCAGAACAGGGGGAGATCATACAAACTCCACTCCCTCATTCTGTAGAACAGGGGGAGATCACACAAACTCCACTCACTCACTCTGCAGAACAGGGGGAGATCACACAAACTCCACTCACTCACTCTGCAGAACAGGGGGAGATCACACAAACTCCACTCACTCACTCTGCAGAACAGGGTGAGATCATACAAACTCCACTCACTCACTCTGCAGAACAGGGGGAGATCATACAAACTCCACTCACTCACTCTGTAGAACAGGGGGAGATCACACAAACTCCACTCACTCACTCTGCAGAACAGGGGGAGATCACACAAACTCCACTCACTCATTCTGTAGAACAGGGGGAGATCATACAAACTCCACTCACTCACTCTGTAGAACAGGGGGAGATCATACAAACTCCACTCTCTCACTCTGTAGAACAGGGGGAGATCATACAAACTCCACTCACTCACTCTGTAGGACAGGGGGAGATCATACAAACTCCACTCACTCACTCTGTAGAACAGGGGGAGATCATACAAACTCCACTCACTCACTCTACAAAACAGGGGAAGATCATACAAACTCCACTCACTCTGCAGAACAGGGAGAGATCATACAAACTCCACTCACTCACTCTGTAGAACAGGGGGAGATCACACACACTCCACTCACTCACTCTGTAGGACAGGGGGGGATCACACAAACTCCACTCACTCACTCTGTAGGACAGGGGGAGATTATACAAACTCCACTCACTCACTCTGTAAGACAGGGGGAGATCATACAAACTCCACTCACTCACTCTGTAGAACAGGGTGAGATCATACAAACTCCACTCACTCACTCTGTAGAACAGGGGGAGAGCATACAAACTCCACTCACTCACTCTGTAGAACAGGGGGAGATCATACAAACTCCACTCACTCACTCTACAAAACAGGGGGAGATCATACAAACTCCACTCACTCTGCAGAACAGGGGGAGATCATACAAACTCCACTCACTCATTCTGTAGAACAGGGGGAGATCACACAAACTCCACTCACTCACTCTGCAGAACAGGGGGAGATCACACAAACTCCACTCACTCACTCTGCAGAACAGGGGGAGATCACACAAACTCCACTCACTCACTCTGCAGAACAGGGTGAGATCATACAAACTCCACTCACTCACTCTGCAGAACAGGGGGAGATCATACAAACTCCACTCACTCACTCTGTAGAACAGGGGGAGATCACACAAACTCCACTCACTCACTCTGCAGAACAGGGGGAGATCACACAAACTTCACTCACTCACTCTGCAGAACAGGGGGAGATCACACAAACTCCACTCACTCACTCTGCAGAACAGGGTGAGATCATACAAACTCCACTCACTCACTCTGTAGTACAGGGTGAGATCACACAAACTCCACTCACTCACTCTGTAGAACAGGGAGAGATCATACACACTCCACTCACTCACTCTACAAAACAGGGGGAGATCATACAAACTACACTCACTCACTCTGTAGAACAGGGGAAGATCATACAAACTACACTCACTCACTCTGCAGAACAGGGGGAGATCACACAAACTCCACTCACTCATTCTGTAGAACAGGGGGAGATCATACAAACTCCACTCACTCACTCTGTAGAACAGGGGGAGATCATACAAACTCCACTCTCTCACTCTGTAGAACAGGGGGAGATCATACAAACTCCACTCACTCACTCTGTAGGACAGGGGGAGATCATACAAACTCCACTCACTCACTCTGTAGAACAGGGGGAGATCATACAAACTCCACTCACTCACTCTACAAAACAGGGGAAGATCATACAAACTCCACTCACTCTGCAGAACAGGGAGAGATCATACAAACTCCACTCACTCACTCTGTAGAACAGGGGGAGATCACACACACTCCACTCACTCACTCTGTAGGACAGGGGGGGATCACACAAACTCCACTCACTCACTCTGTAGGACAGGGGGAGATTATACAAACTCCACTCACTCACTCTGTAAGACAGGGGGAGATCATACAAACTCCACTCACTCACTCTGTAGAACAGGGGGAGATCACACAAACTCCACTCACTCACTCTGCAGAACAGGGGGAGATCACACAAACCCCACTCACTCACTCTGTAGAACAGGGTGAGATCATACAAACTCCACTCACTCACTCTGTAGAACAGGGGGAGAGCACACAAACTCCACTCACTCACTCTGTAGAACAGGGGGAGATCATACAAACTCCACTCACTCACTCTACAAAACAGGGGGAGATCATACAAACTCCACTCACTCTGCAGAACAGGGGGAGATCATACAAACTCCACTCACTCATTCTGTAGAACAGGGGGAGATCACACAAACTCCACTCACTCACTCTGCAGAACAGGGGGAGATCACACAAACTCCACTCACTCACTCTGCAGAACAGGGGGAGATCACACAAACTCCACTCACTCACTCTGCAGAACAGGGTGAGATCATACAAACTCCACTCACTCACTCTGCAGAACAGGGGGAGATCATACAAACTCCACTCACTCACTCTGTAGAACAGGGGGAGATCACACAAACTCCACTCACTCACTCTGCAGAACAGGGGGAGATCACACAAACTCCACTCACTCATTCTGTAGAACAGGGGGAGATCATACAAACTCCACTCACTCACTCTGTAGAACAGGGGGAGATCATACAAACTCCACTCTCTCACTCTGTAGAACAGGGGGAGATCATACAAACTCCACTCACTCACTCTGTAGGACAGGGGGAGATCATACAAACTCCACTCACTCACTCTGTAGAACAGGGGGAGATCATACAAACTCCACTCACTCACTCTACAAAACAGGGGAAGATCATACAAACTCCACTCACTCTGCAGAACAGGGAGAGATCATACAAACTCCACTCACTCACTCTGTAGAACAGGGGGAGATCACACACACTCCACTCACTCACTCTGTAGGACAGGGGGGGATCACACAAACTCCACTCACTCACTCTGTAGGACAGGGGGAGATTATACAAACTCCACTCACTCACTCTGTAAGACAGGGGGAGATCATACAAACTCCACTCACTCACTCTGTAGAACAGGGTGAGATCATACAAACTCCACTCACTCACTCTGTAGAACAGGGGGAGAGCATACAAACTCCACTCACTCACTCTGTAGAACAGGGGGAGATCATACAAACTCCACTCACTCACTCTACAAAACAGGGGGAGATCATACAAACTCCACTCACTCTGCAGAACAGGGGGAGATCATACAAACTCCACTCACTCATTCTGTAGAACAGGGGGAGATCACACAAACTCCACTCACTCACTCTGCAGAACAGGGGGAGATCACACAAACTCCACTCACTCACTCTGCAGAACAGGGGGAGATCACACAAACTCCACTCACTCACTCTGCAGAACAGGGTGAGATCATACAAACTCCACTCACTCACTCTGCAGAACAGGGGGAGATCATACAAACTCCACTCACTCACTCTGTAGAACAGGGGGAGATCACACAAACTCCACTCACTCACTCTGCAGAACAGGGGGAGATCACACAAACTCCACTCACTCATTCTGTAGAACAGGGGGAGATCATACAAACTCCACTCTCTCACTCTGTAGAACAGGGGGAGATCATACAAACTCCACTCACTCACTCTGTAGGACAGGGGGAGATCATACAAACTCCACTCACTCACTCTGTAGAACAGGGGGAGATCATACAAACTCCACTCACTCACTCTACAAAACAGGGGAAGATCTATACAAACTCCACTCACTCTGCAGAACAGGGAGAGATCATACAAACTCCACTCACTCACTCTGTAGAACAGGGGGAGATCACACACACTCCACTCACTCACTCTGTAGGACAGGGGGGGATCACACAAACTCCACTCACTCACTCTGTAGGACAGGGGGAGATTATACAAACTCCACTCACTCACTCTGTAAGACAGGGGGAGATCATACAAACTCCACTCACTCACTCTGTAGAACAGGGGGAGATCACACAAACTCCACTCACTCACTCTGCAGAACAGGGGGAGATCACACAAACCCCACTCACTCACTCTGTAGAACAGGGTGAGATCATACAAACTCCACTCACTCACTCTGTAGAACAGGGGGAGAGCATACAAACTCCACTCACTCACTCTGTAGAACAGGGGGAGATCATACAAACTCCACTCACTCACTCTACAAAACAGGGGGAGATCATACAAACTCCACTCACTCACTCTGTAGAACAGGGGGAGATCACACAAACTCCACTCACTCACTCTGCAGAACAGGGGGAGATCACACAAACTCCACTCACTCATTCTGTAGAACAGGGGGAGATCATACAAACTCCACTCACTCACTCTGTAGAACAGGGGGAGATCATACAAACTCCACTCTCTCACTCTGTAGAACAGGGGGAGATCATACAAACTCCACTCACTCACTCTGTAGGACAGGGGGAGATCATACAAACTCCACTCACTCACTCTGTAGAACAGGGGGAGATCATACAAACTCCACTCACTCACTCTACAAAACAGGGGAAGATCATACAAACTCCACTCACTCTGCAGAACAGGGAGAGATCATACAAACTCCACTCACTCACTCTGTAGAACAGGGGGAGATCACACACACTCCACTCACTCACTCTGTAGGACAGGGGGGGATCACACAAACTCCACTCACTCACTCTGTAGGACAGGGGGAGATTATACAAACTCCACTCACTCACTCTGTAAGACAGGGGGAGATCATACAAACTCCACTCACTCACTCTGTAGAACAGGGGGAGATCACACAAACTCCACTCACTCACTCTGCAGAACAGGGGGAGATCACACAAACCCCACTCACTCACTCTGTAGAACAGGGTGAGATCATACAAACTCCACTCACTCACTCTGTAGAACAGGGGGAGAGCATACAAACTCCACTCACTCACTCTACAAAACAGGGGGAGATCATACAAACTCCACTCACTCATTCTACAAAACAGGGGGAGATCATACAAACTCCACTCACTCTGCAGAACAGGGGGAGATCATACAAACTCCACTCACTCATTCTGTAGAACAGGGGGAGATCACACAAACTCCACTCACTCACTCTGCAGAACAGCGGGAGATCACACAAACTCCACTCACTCACTCTGCAGAACAGGGGGAGATCACACAAACTCCACTCACTCACTCTGCAGAACAGGGTGAGATCATACAAACTCCACTCACTCACTCTGTAGTACAGGGTGAGATCACACAAACTCCACTCACTCACTCTGTAGAACAGGGAGAGATCATACACACTCCACTCACTCACTCTACAAAACAGGGGGAGATCATACAAACTCCACTCACTCTGTAGAACAGGGGGAGATCATACAAACTCCACTCACTCACTCTGTCGAACAGGGGGAGATCATACAAACTACACTCACTCACTCTGTAGAACAGGGGAAGATCATACAAACTACACTCACTCACTCTGTAGAACAGGGGGAGATCATACAAACTCCACTCACTCTGCAGAACAGGGGGAGATCATACAAACTCCACTCACTCACTCTGTAGAACAGGGGGAGATCACACAAACTCCACTCACTCACTCTGCAGAACAGGGGGAGATCACACAAACTCCACTCACTCACTCTGCAGAACAGGGGGAGATCACACAAACTCCACTCACTCACTCTGCAGAACAGGGTGAGATCATACAAACTCCACTCACTCACTCTGTATTACAGGGTGAGATCACACAAACTCCACTCACTCACTCTGTAGGACAGGGGGAGATCATACAAACTCCACTCACTCACTCTGTAGAACAGGGGGAGAGCATACAAACTCCACTCACTCACTCTGTAGAACAGGGGGAGATCATACCGATTCCACTCACTCAGTGCTCTCAGCGAATAGCAGCACCTATGAAGGCCGGCACGGCACACAAGGGGGTGGGTGACCAGCACCCACCACGCCTGGCCGCCTTTGTCTCCGCGGTGCTGATGTTGTTTACACACCACACCGGGTGCTCAGTTAAGGCTGAGTCGACCTAGGGGAGGCGCGGGATCGGTTCAGATAATCCGTCACCGGTGTTGGCAGCCGTGAGCGGGAATCGAACTCGGGCGGCCGCCGGTTTCATCGTGCAGCGTAGCCCTAATCGCTGCGCCGCCGCTCCCCGTGATAGCTCACCTCCGTTGTCGGACGCGTGCCGGCAAGCCTGACAACCCGCGCCTGTGCGTGGTTCTTGTTCCTTGTTCGCAGGCGCCGCCAGCCTCATCCCTCCGTCTCACTTTGCCACGCCGGCGACCCCAAAGGAACCGGCATCCAAGTTCGATTCCCTCCTCCAGGAAGTGCTGCACCTCAGGCAAGAGAACGGACGCCTTAAAGAGGCCCTTCTGTGGACACCGGCCGCCCCCTCAGGTAGGTGAGGTTCATGATGGCCGTGTTGGCATGCGGGTCCAACGCTGCGAAACCCTAGCCGGTCGCGGCGGGTCCCATTACGTTCTTGAAAATAGACTCACATTGAGACCCATAGACTCACACAGAGACCCATAGACTCGCATAGAGACCCAAAGACTCGCATAGAGGTCCACAGATTAACATGGAGACGAATAGACTCACACGGAGACCCATAGACTCGCATAGAGACCCACAGATTAACATGGAGACGAATAGACTCGCACAGAGACCCATAGACTTCCACAGAGACCCATAGACTGACATAGAGACCCACAGACTCACGCAGAGACACATAGACTCACACAGAGACCTGTAGACTCACACAGAGACCCATATACTTACACAGAGACCCATAGACTCGCATAGAGACCCATAGACTCACATAGAGACCCACAGACTCACGCAGAGACACATAGACTCACACAGAGACCTGTAGACTCACACAGAGACCCATATACTCACACAGAGACCCATAGACTCACACAGAGACCTGTAGATTCACACAGAGACCCATAGACTCACACAGAGACCCATAGACTCGCATAGAGACCCAAAGACTCGCATAGAGATCCACAGATTAACATGGAGACGAATAGACTCACACGGAGACCCATAGACTCGCATAGAGACCCACAGGTTAACATGGAGACGAATAGACTCGCACAGAGACCCATAGACTTCCACAGAGACCCATAGACTTCCACAGAGACCCACAGACTCACGCAGACACCCATAGACTAACATTGACACCCACAGACTAGCACAGACACCCATAGATTAACATTGACACCCACAGACTCGCACTGACACCCATAGACTAACATTGACACCCATAGACTCACAGAGAGACCCATAGACTCCAATATCACCGGTCTCTACTGGCAGCACTGACGCCTCTGGCTTGCGGGTGAAGTGCTGAGTCACTGCATGCCACACAGGGACAGCTGCCGCTGGGAGGGGGGGGGGGAAGGGGGCTCCCTTCGATTTATTGACATGGTGGTTGTTATAAGGAGATTTTATGAGCAAGTATGAAACAATAATAAACACATTCCTGCGGAGGGAGCTGGTAGGAACGTTGGGTTGCTCGGTCAATTGCCAGGGTCAACAGCGGCACCACGTGGTGCATTCCGCACAATATGCCCGACTGTGAGGGCGGGCACAAGCCGGCGTGAGTAGGTTAAACGTTGAGTTTTATAAGGGCACCACGGGGTGACCAGCCCCTCCCCACCCAGCCCCACCCCTCCCACCCCCCACCCAGCCCCACCTCTCCCACCCCCACCCAGCCCCTCCCCACCCTCCCCACCCTCCCCACCCAGCCCCACCCCTCCCACCCCCCACCCAGCCCCACCCCACCCAGCCCCACCCTCCCCACCATCCCTTCCCCACCCAGCCCCTCCCCACCCAGCCCCTCCCCACCCAGCCACACCCTCCCCACTCAGCCCCTCCCCACCCAGCCGCACCCTCCCCACTCAGCCCCTCCCCACTCTCCCCTCCCCACTGAACCCCTCCCCACCCAGCCCCTCCCCACCCTCCCCTCTCCACCCAGCCCCACCCCTCCCATTTTTGGATGCACGACGGACGGACGGACACAATAATCCCCTGTGGGCTGGTGATGTAACCAGGAGGTTCCTACACAGTATTATGTGTTTACACTTTCTGGCAACAACACAGGAGTTGTGTGTGTGTCTCTCTCTCTGTGTGTCTCTGCTTGTGTCTCCGTCTGTCTGTGTGTCTCCGTGTCTGTGTTTTGTCTCTCTCTCAAATGTAGTTCTACCTGATGACGGTTGCTTGTGTTGCAATCGAAACGTCGTATTCTGTTATTTAATTTATTTTCTCTCCACGCGACGTTACCGAAAGAACCGAAGAATAATTCCTTCAGTCACGAAAGCCTCAAATCGAGTTTGTGTTAAGGTGTCCAAACGCCAAATATAAACCTTTTGCAAGGAATCAAGTTACTGCATTCAACCACACGCAGTACTTGTCATGAATATGAAAACAATGTACGCACTGTCTTTGAAGCTGATTGGCCTACACCCGAGACAGCCTTCTTGAGGGCCTAGTCTCTCAACAGTGTCAGACCAGGGAACGCCCAAAGGCCACTATAAGAGCATTTCTAGCTCGGGGTGAGCAGCTACAAAATGGGACATTTTATTTTGCCAGCATTGTGAGCAAGCGTTCAGCGTGGAAATGTTTTCCTGTTCACTGAAGGTTTGCCGGGACAGTCGAGACTCGAAGACGCACAGGTGAGAATGATAATATTGCTACAGTAATAATAATCACACACAGACTATGGTCAATCCGCAGCTGGATGAAGGTGACCCTGCAGTGGGGTGCCGTAGTGGCTAGGAGATGTTAACTACCTCGCTCGGTATACAGGAGGTCGTGGGTTCGATCCCGACCCTGACGCCTGGTGTATATTTAGAGTCTGCGTGTCTCTATCTCATCATCATCATCACGGTGGCTAGGAGATGTTAACTACCTCGCCTGATATTCAGGAGGTTGTGGGTTCGATCCCGACCCTGACACCTGCTGCTATATATTTAGAGTCTGTGTGTCTCTATCTCATCATCATCATCACGGTGGCTAGGAGATGTTAACTACCTCGCTTGGTATACAGGAGATCGTGGGTTTGATCCCGACCCTGACACCTGCTGCTGTATATTTAGAGTCTGCGTGTCTCTATCTCATCATCATCATCATCACGGTGGCTAGGAGATGTTAACTACCTCGCCTGGTATACAGGAGTTCGTGGGTTCGATCCCGACCCTGACGCCTGGTGTATATTTGGAGTCTGCGTGTCTATCTCATCATTATCATCGTCACCACGGTGGTGAAATGTTAACTACCTTGCCTGATAATGATTATGATAATAGTGATGATGATGGTCATGATGATTATGATAACAGATGTGGCGGCGGTGGTGGTGGTGATGATGGTCGTGGTGATGTTGGCAATAGTGGTGTGATGATCATGGTGGTTGTGACGTCAGACCCGACTGCAGGAGACGCGTCAACCGCACGAAGAGCGCGGGAGAATTGGGAGTGAGGAGCGGGAGAGGGTGCGTAGTGAAGAGCGGGAGAGGGTGCGTAGTGAGGAGAGAGAGAGAGTGCGGAGGGAAGAGAGGGTGCGTAGTGAGGAGAGGGAGAGAGTGCGGAGGGAAGAGAGGGTGCGTAGTGAGGAGAGGGAGAGAGTACGTAGTGAGGAGAGAGTGCAGACAGAAGCACTAGAGAAAGTTCGGAGTAAAGAGCGCGAGAGACTGCGGGGCGAAGAGAGAGACCGGATATACGGCGAGGAGCTGGAGAGAGTGCGGGGCGAGGAGCGTGAGAGACTGCGGGGCGAAGAGAGAGACCGGATATACGGCGAGGAGCTGGAGAGAGTGCGCGGCGAGGAGCGTGAGAGACTGCGGGGCGAAGAGAGAGACCGGATATACAGCGAGGAGCTGGAGAAAGTGCGCGGCGAGGAGCGTGAAAGACTGCGGGGCGAAGAGAGAGACCGGATATACGGCGAGGAGCTGGAGAGAGTGCGGGGCGAGGAGCGTGAGAGACTGCGGGGCGAAGAGAGAGACCGGATATACAGCGAGGAGCTGGAGAAAGTGCGCGGCGAGGAGCGTGAGAGACTGCGGGGCGAAGAGAGAGACCGGATATATGGCGAGGAGCTGGAGAGAGTGCGGGGCGAGGAGCGTGAGAGACTGCGGGGCGAAGAGAGAGAGGGAGCGCTCCACGGAGAGCGGGAGGAGAGGGAGAGGGAGCTGTGCCGCCTTGGGTCCCTGCTGCGGGAGATGGAGCGCCGCGAGGAGCAGCTGCAGCAGGAGCTGGGGTCCGTCTGCCCTTCACAACGACATTCATAATAAAGGTTTCATGGGTTAGATGGCGTCAATATGAAGACGTCGTTAAAATACACACTAGCAGGTTAAGGCGCACTGAACTTTCCAGGGACTCCTCTGCTTACGGACGTGTTGGGTTCCAGAGGTCTGCTCGTGAGTCCATCTTAACTCCCGTCGATTCCAAACGCGTTGTACGGCGTGTACACTAAACACGCGAAATGGCTTTAAAAGTTGTATGATCTGTCGATGGAGATGCCACTGGTTCTTCATGTTCTGTAGATGCCACTGGTTCTTCATGTTGTGTAGATGCCACTGGTTCTTCATGTTCTGTAGATGCCACTGGTTCTTCACGTTCTGTAGATGTAGATGCCACTGGTTCTTCACGTTCTGCAGATGTAGATGCCACTGGTTCTTCATGTTCTGCAGATGTAGATGCCACTGGTTCTTCACGTTCTGCAGATGTAGATGCCACTGGTTCTTCACGTTCCGCAGATGTAGATGCCACTGGTTCTTCATGTTCTGTAGTTGCCACTGGTTCTTCACGTTCTGCAGATGTAGATGCCACTGGTTCTTCACGTTCTGCAGATGTAGATGCCACTGGTTCTTCACGTTCTGCAGATGTAGATGCCACTGGTTGTTCACGTTCTGCAGATGTAGATGCCACTGGTTCTTCACGTTTTGTAGATGTAGATGCCACTGGTTCTTCACGTTCTGCAGATGTAGATGTCACTGGTTATTCACGTTCTGTTGATGTAGATGCCACTGGTTCTTCACGTTCTGCAGATGTAGATGCCACTGGTTCTTCACGTTCTGCAGATGTAGATGCCACTGGTTCTTCACGTTCTGCAGATGTAGCTGCCACTGGTTCTTCATGTTCTCTAGATGCCACTGGTTCTTCACGTTCTACAGATGTAAATGCTACTGGTTCTTCACGTTCTGCAGATGTAGATGCCACTGGTTCTTCACGTTCTGTAGATGTAGATGCCACTGGTTCTTCACGTTCTGCAGATGTATATGCCACTGGTTTTTCACGTTCTGCAAGATGTAGATGCCACTGGTTCTTCACGTTCTGCAAGATGTAGATGCCACTGGTTCTTCATGTTCTGCAGATGTAGATGCCACTGGTTCTTCACGTTCCGCAGATGTAGATGCCACTGGTTCTTCATGTTCTGTAGATGCCACTGGTTCTTCATGTTCTGCAGATGTAGATGCCACTGGTTCTTCATGTTCTGCAGATGTAGATGCCACTGGTTCTTCACGTTCTGCAGATGTAGATGCCACTGGTTCTTCACGTTCTGCAGATGTAGATGCCACTGGTTCTTCACGTTCTGCAGATGTAGATGCCACTGGTTCTTCACGTTCTGCAGATGTAGATGCCACTGGTTCTTCACGTTCTCCAGATGTAGATGCCACTGGTTCTTCACGTTCTGCAGATGTAGATGCCACTGGTTCTTCACGTTCTGCAGATGTAGATGCCACTGGTTCTTCACGTTCTGCAGATGTAGATGCCACTGGTTCTTCACGTTCTGCAGATGTAGATGCCACTGGTTCTTCACGTTCTGCAGATGTTAGATGCTACTGGTTCTTCACGTTCTGCAGATGTAGATGCCACTGGTTCTTCACGTTCTGCAGATGTAGATGCCACTGGTTCTTCACGTTCTGCAGATGTAGATGCCACTGGTTCTTCACGTTCTCCAGATGTAGATGCCACTGGTACTTCACGTTCTGCAGATGTAGATACCACTGGTTCTTCACGTTCTGCAGGTGTAGATGCCACTGGTTCTTCATGTTCTGCAGATGTAGATGCCACTGGTTCTTCACATTCGGAAGATGTAGATGCCACTGGTTCTTCATGTTCTGTAGATGCCACTGGTTCTTCATGTTCTTGAGGTGTAGATGCCACTGGTTCTTCACGTTCCGCAGATGTAGATGCCACTGGTTCTTCACGTTCTGCAGATGCCACTGGTTCTTCACGTTCTGCAGATGTAGATGCCACTGGTTCTTCACGTTCCGCAGATGTAGATGCCACTGGTTATTCACGTTCTGCAGATGTAGATGCCACTGGTTCTTCACGTTCTGCAGATGTAGATGCCACTGGTTCTTCACGTTCTGCAGATGTAGATGTCACTGGTTCTTCACGTTCTGCAGATGTAGATGCCACTGGTTCTTCACGTTCAGCAGATGTAGATGCCACTGGTTCTTCACGTTCTGCAGATGTAGATGCCACTGGTTCTTCACGTTCTGCAGATGTAGATGCCACTGGTTCTTCACGTTCTGCAGGTGTAGATGCCACTGGTTCTTCACGTTCTGCAGGTGTAGATGCCACTGGTTCTTCACGTTCTGCAGATGCACATGCCACTGGTTCTTCACGTTCTGCAGATGTAGATGCCACTGGTTCTTCACGTTCTGCAGATGTAGATGCCACTGGTTCTTCACGTTCTGTAGATGTAGATGCCACTGGTACTTCACGTTCTGTAGATGTAGATGCCACTGGTTCTTCACGTTCTGTAGATGTCGATGCCACTGGTTCTTCATGTTCTGTAGATGCCACTGGTTCTTCACGTTCTGCAGATGTAGATGCCACTGGTTCTTCACGTTCTGCAGATGCCACTGGTTCTTCACGTTCTGCAGATGTAGATGCCACTGCTTCTTCACGTTCTGTATATGTAGATGCCACTGGTTCTTCACGTTCTGCAGATGTAGATGCCACCACCGCCAAGTCAAATGTTCGTTAATAGAGAAGTCCCTCTTGGTTCTTTCGGTAAAGTCACGTAGAATGGAAATTAAATAATACAAATAATAAAATATAATTCTCACGACGTTTCGGCCACAACACAAGTAGCCTTTTGTGTTGTGGCCGAAACGTCGTGAGAATTTTATTTTATTACGTTTTATTTTTATTATTTTATTTCCATTGTGACTTTGCCGAAAGAACCAAGAAGATTAATCCCTGCAGTCACGAAAGCTATAAATCGAGAAGTCCCTGTTTGGCTCTTTTTCTGAAGCGACCTAGTTTCACAAAGGCAATTGAGATATCGTCGCTTCGTCTCTGAATGATTCTCTACCCTCCGAATCATGGTGTGGTTTACCCTCTGAATCATTCTCTACCCTCTCACTCTCTCTGAATCGCTCTCTGCCTCTCTGAATAATTCTCTGCTCTCTCTACCTCTCTGAATCACCCTCTGCCCTCTGAATCGTTCTCTGCACTGTCACTCTCTCTGAATCACTCTCTGCCTCTCTGAATCATTCTCTGCACTCTCTACCTCTCTGAATCACTCTCTGCCCTCTCACTCTCTCTGAATCGTCTCTACTCTCAGAATCATTCTCTGCCCTCTCACTCTCTCTGAATCGTTCTCTACCTCTCTGAATCATTCTCTGCCCTGTCACTCTCTCTGAATCGTTCTCTACCTCTCTGAATCGTTCTCTGCCCTCTCACTCTCTCCGAATCGTTCTCTGCTCCCTCGCTGAATCATTCCCTCCACTCTCTCCCACTGTGCCGGGTGAGCAGCGACCGTGTGGCCCGTATTGTCGTGATGACAATTAGCGCGTGAGCAGGCAGCATGCGTCTGTGCACCTGCGTAGGCAGACGCGGGGAGCGGCGGCGCAGTGGTTAGCTCGCCGCGCTACGAGCCCGCCGGCCCGAGTTCATTTCCCGCCTTGGCCGGTCCCCTGGGCCTCCCCCTAGGTCGGCTCGGCCTTAAACGACTAGCCGGGGTACGGCGCGTGAGCATCGGCACCGGCGGAGGCGGAGCGGTCCGGCCCGTGGCGTGAGCCACGGCGCCCCATCGCGTGTCACGCCGGCCTTCGTAGGCGGCACTTGCCCCGACGGCTTGTGTGGGCTACACTGTGTGTGTGGGGGGGGGGGGGGGTCCGCCTTTGCCTTTGTGGCGCAGGCAGTGCCGCAGTGAGGCCGCGAGTCACGCGCAGCTGGTGCAGCAGATGCGCCGCTACGTGGGCACCCGGGCACGGGAGGAGGAGGAGGAGGAGGAAGGACCCGACAGGGACAGTCTGTTGGCACGCGTACAGGTCAGTGTGTACGTGCGTGTGTGTGTGTGGGGGCAGGGGGGAGCGGTAGTGTAGTGGCTAGCGCTACGCTGCGTTACGAACCCGGCAACAACCCGAGTTCGATTCCCGCGCACGGTTAACACCAGTGACGATTATCTGTCTCCCTCTGTGTCTCCGCGTGTCTCCCCTGTGTCTCTCTGTATCCCCCTGCATCTCCATGTGTCTCCCCTGTCTCTCCCCGTGTGTCTTCCCGTATCTCCATGTGTCTCCATGTGTCTCCCTGTATCTCCATGTGTCTCCCTGTGTCTCCCTGTGTGTCTCCCTGTCTCTCCCTGTGTCTCCCTGTATCTCCATGTGTCTCCCTGTGTCTCCCCGTGTGTCTCCCTGTGTCTCCCTGTGTCTCCCCTGTATCTCCATGTGTCTCCCTGTGTCTCCCCGTGTGTCTCCCTGTGTCTCCCTGTGTCTCCCCTGTATCTCCATGTGTCTCCCTGTGTCTCCCCGTGTGTCTCCCTGTGTCTCCCCGTGTGTCTTCCTGTATCTCCCATGTATCTCCCTGTGTCTCCCTGTATCTCCATGTGTCTCCATGTGTCTCCCTGTGTCTCCCCGTGTGTCTCCCTGTGTCTGCCTGTGTCTCCCCTGTATCTCCATGTGTCTCCCTGTGTCTCCCCGTGTGTCTCCCTGTCTCCCCGTGTGTCTTCCTGTATCTCCCATGTATCTCCCTGTGTCTCCCCATGTATCTCCATGTGTCTCCCCGTGTGTCTCCCTGTATCCCCCTGCATCTCCATGTGTCTCCCCTGTCTTCCTGTGTCTCCCCGTGTGTCTCCCTGTATCTCTGTGTCTCCCTGTATCTCATGTGTCTCCATGTGTCTCCCTGTATCTCCGTGTGTCTCCCTGTATCTCCCTGTGTGTCTCCGTGTGTCTCCCCGTGTGTCTCCCTGTGTCTCCCCGTGTGTCCCTGTGTCTCCCCGTGTGTCTCCCTGTGTCTCCCCGTGTCTCCCCGTGTGTCTCCCCGTGTGTCTCCATGTGTCTCCCCGTGTGTCTCCCTGTGTCTCCCCGTGTGTCTCCCCGTGTGTCTCCCCTGTGTCTCCCTGTATCTCCCCTGTGTGTCTCCCCTGTGTCTCCCTGTGTATCCCTGTATCTCCCCTGTGTCTCCCCTGTGACTCCCCTGTGTCTCCCCGTGTGCCTCCCCGTGTGTCTCCCTATGTCTCCCTGTATCTCGCCGTGTGTCTCCTTGTGTCTCCCCTGTGTCTCCCCGTGTGTCTCCCCGTGTGTCTCCTTGTATCTCCATGTGTCTCCCCTGTTTCTCCCTGTATCTCCCCGTGTGTCTCTTTTTATCTCCGTGTGTCTCCCCGTGTGTCTCCCAGGTTCTGGACAAGGAAAACTCTCGCCTCCGGGCAGAGTCCGAGCTGCAGTGTCTCCGTCTCTCGTCGCTGTCTCACATCCTGACCACGCAGGAGGCCATTATCAACCCACCGGTCAGACACCCACTCACACACGCACAGACACTCACTCACACACGCACAGACACTCACTCACGCACAGACACTCACACACGCACAGACACACACACGCACAGACACTCACTCACACACGCACAGACACTCACTCACACACGCACAGAGACACACACGCACAGACACTCACTCACACACGCACAGACACACACTCACACACGCACAGACACACACTCACACAACAACAACAACCGCCATTCACCACTAAGTGGCGGTGACGTCACCACGACTCTTGTGCCAGGCTATATGCACCCTGAGGCCACGTGAAGTGTCGAACGCCCGCTGGCAGGAGGTCACGGGGCAGACCCAGGTGCCACGGGTCGACTGACTGAGATGACTGGCTAATGCACCACCTGTGCCCCCTACTGTGCCAACCTGCTGTGCTTTAGCCACCCGGCGCTCCGCTCGTTGTTGTGAGCGTCGTTCCTACGCCCTCCGTTGTTGTTGGAGGGCGACTACCTCCAACTGCCCAGTAGCGTCCTTCACGAGCCTCCTCCACAGAGGCCGATCTTGACACCGCTGGTACCAGTCATCGGCAAGTCCACTCAGCTCCACGTCCTCCTGTACCACATCACTCCATCTCTTCTCTAGCCCGTGCCGCGCCCGTTTAGCCCCCTCAATCCGGCCGAACAAAAGCTGTTTCGGCATGCGGTGGCTGGGCATGCGGGCTACATGACCCAGCCATCGCAGCCTTGCCCGCCGGAGGAGCTCACCGATGGGACCTTGCCCAGATCTTTCAAGGATTTGTGAGCTCCTCACACAATCCAGTCTGGTTAAACCCAGGATGGTTTGTAGGCAGGTCAGCCTAAATGTTTCTAACCAGCGAAGATGTTCCATTAGGGGGGTCCACGTTTCGCAAGCGTAGAGAAGGGAGGGAATGACCGTGGCTGAGAAGACCTGAAGCTTAGTGCGGAGCGACAGACCAGGTAGCTTCCACACAGCGTTACACAACCGATGAAAAGATATTGCCGCTCGACTGATTCGGAGTGAGACCTCCGCTGTTAAACTGGAGCCGGTCATAAGCACACTGCCCAGGTATGGGAAACTCTCCACTCGCTCCACAACTGCCCCATCACCGATTGGGAGTTGTGGGGGTGTAGTGTCCGATGGTACAAAATACCCAGGCAGGTGCTTAGTTTTGGTGGGGCTGATGGTAAGGCCCCACCTCTTAGTGGCACGCTCCAGTCTCAGCAGCAGCGTCTCCAACTCCTCCTCTGAATGAGCAGCTATTACCAAATCATCAGCATACATAACGTGGTTGAGCAATAGGGAGCCATCCCTTGACCGCACCCAGGCATCGATCAGCCTCCCATTATATCTGTACCATATGGAGATTCCCCCGGTACAGCTATTGAAGGCTTCACGAACTACGTGGTCAAAATAGATGTTAAATAATGTGGGAGCCAGAGGACATCACTGTCGCACCCCAAGGTGTACAGGGAATGGCTCTGACTCCCAACCACGTAGTTTTACCCGGGCCCGCTCACCATCATGAAGGTCCTTAATGATCGTGAGCAGAGGGTCAGGTACTCCAAAAGCACGAAGAACAACCCAGAGCCCAGGCCTACTGATGGTATCATAGGCCTTGACCAGGTCAATAAAGCAGAGATGTAGGTCTTGTTGGAATTCCCTACACCTCTGCTGTAGCAGACGGACAGAAAATATGGCATCTGTGCAGGACCGCTCTTTCCTGAAACCGCATTCGGGCTCCGCAAGCCTCTCCTCAGCGTGCCTGGCAAGGCGATGCTGAATAATCCTTGCCAGGACCTTTCCCGGCACACTGAGGAGTAAAATGCCCCTGTAGTTGTTACAGTCTGTGCGGTCCCCCTTCTTAAAAAGGGGGACCACCAGGGCATCCTTCCAATCCTGCGGAACCGTCCAGTGGTCCAGACTGTTGTTATTATGTCATATAGGGCAGTCTGTGCACAAACGCCACCCTCCCTCAGCATTTCGCTTGGGAGATCATCTCTGCCCACTGCCTTTCCTGGTCTCAGACTCCGGATCGCCTTCAGTACTTCCTCAACAGATGGCACCTCAGCCAGCCACTCACAGGGGGTGACTTCTTCCAATATTTGAGGCACCGCAGCCTCAGCAGGGTCATCCTCACTTTGTGCCATGATGTTTTCCTGGCTGAGGGATTTTCCCTCTCCCAGGACCTCACAGAAATGCTCAGCAAATCTGCAAACCTGTTCCTGGGGGTCGGAGATTGGATCACCGTTTTTTCCCCTAATAATGGTAATAGGTGTGGCGCTGCAGGTTACTTTTTTGATGGAGTTAAATAGAGATTTGTGATCACGGGCCACTGAGGCAGACTCCATCTCCTCAGCAACCCGCGACCACCACCCATCCTTGCAGCGCCTCACGACTCTCCGAACCTCCGAGCGAAGGCTGCGGTAAGCCTCCTCAATCTCTGACGTGGGATTCTGTAGCCGATGACAGTGGGCCTCTCGCTTTTTCTCAACCATCCTGAACACCTCCTCTGTCAGCCAGGGTCTCTGGGGAGGTCTGGACCGCGTACCCACTCACACATGCACAGACACACACTCACACACGCACAGACACACACTCACACACACACAGACACACACTCACACACGCACAGACACACACACACGCACAGACACTCACTCACACACGCACAGACACTCACTCACACACGCACAGACACACACTCCCACACGCACAGACACACATTGCACACGCATAAGACAAAGGTCCCCCGTGTAAGGGGCTGTCCATAAATTACGTCACGTGATTTTGGACTATTTTTGACCCACCCCTCCCCCCCAAAAATAAAACATGCTCCAAATCGCTTTAAACTATTGTCATTGTAGTGCATATTTAATGTGGCGCTGCACTCTGATGTTGCAGAAGGAAACATTTATTAAAAAGCATTTAATTAAGTAGAACGCGTTGTCTCTATTTATTTAAAGTTACGCATTTTGATGTGACGTCAGATTTCTCAACCCCCCCCCCCTCGTCACGCATCGTCACAAATGTCTGACCTCCCCCTAGGTGTGTGACGTCATTTATGGACGGCCCCTAACCTCTAACAGATTTTTAGTGCTGTTAGCGAGCAGCGCCTATGAAGGCCGGCATGGCACACAAGGGCGTAAATGGCCCGCGCCAAGCCCGACCGCCTCTGTCTCATTTGAGGCTAAGTCGACCCAGAAGAGGCCCGGGATCGGTTTCAGATAATCGTCACTTTTGTTGGTGGCCGTGAGCGGGAATCAAACTTGGGTGGCTGGGTTCTTACTGCAGCGCGCTAACCGCTACACTACATACACAACAACAACAACAACAGCAACCACCGTTCAACACTAAGTGGCGGTGATGTCACCATGGCGTTTGTGCCATGCTAGGTGCGCTTTAAGAACGCGTGAAGTGTCAAAGGCCCGCTGGCAGGTTACAGGACAGTCCTAGCAGGTGCCACGAGTTGACTGACTCAGATGACTGACCGATGCACCACCTGTCCCCCCTACTGTGCCAGCTTGCTGTGTTTTAGCCACCCGGCGCTCCACTCACTGTTGTGAGCGTCGCTGCTCCGCTATTGCTGGAGGGCGGCTGCCTCCAACTGCTCAGTAGCGGCGTCCTTCACGAGCCTCCTCTACAGAGGCCGATCTTGACACCGCTGGTACCGGGCGTCAGCAAGTCCACCAATAACCCCCCCCCCCCCCTCTGAAAGGCTCACAGTAATGACATCATCTCTGCTTTATTTAAGACCGGAAGCCAGAAGACTCCTTCACAATTGTGGCAAATCGCCTGATGAAGCTCGAATTGCAAATGGCGAGGGTTTACTCCCCAGCGCACCCGGTGTGCTGAAGTTTAAGCGCAAATTGGCACGTTTTGGTCACGCGACGAGCCTCGTGACTGTTATCGGCCTTTGTCGGGTGGTGGGTGGGTTAACGACCGCCAACAACAACAACAACAAAACGTCATCACGAACGGCGACGACGCTGACCATCCCGACAGCAGCGACGGTCGCGGGGAGGAAGCAGCTGGCGCATCCTAATCGTGCCCGCGTGCGTCCAAACCCAGGCCGCGACGGGCGGCGGCGACGGCGACGGGGACGGCGACGGGGACGGGCGGCGGGCGCTGCCGCCGCCGCCGCCGCCGCCGCTGCTGCTGCTGCTGTCGCGCTGGCGTGAGAAAGTCTACGCCCTCCTCGTGCAGCTCGGCTGCCAGGAGGCCCGGCAAAGGGAGGAGGCGAGGGAGCGACAGTCCGAGGTACGAAGGGACGGCAGCCGCCAATCGCCAACCAGGTGGCGGCCGGTCATTGTTGCCGGCGCGAGAGAGCCGGTGGTTTTGTCAGCGTTCGGAGGTAGGTAGCCCCCCCGCCCCCCCCCCCCACGCCCTGTGAGGGGCCTGGGTGATTTGTGTGCATGCGTCTTGCACGCCCGCGGCGGCTGCGCCGCGCTTCGAAGCCCGCGGCCCGGGATTCCGTTCCCGCTAACGGTCGCCAACACCGGTGACGATCGCCCGAATCGGTCCTGGGACCCTCCCCTAGGTCGAATCGGCCTCGAATGAGTTACCTGGTGTAGCGGTGTGCAGTAAACATCGCCGGGGGTTGGGGGGGGGGGGGGCAGACAAAGGCGGCCGGACGTGGTGCTGGCCACCCAACCCCTCGTGTTCGGTGCCGGCCTTCATAGGTGTGCCGGTGCTCGCTTGCAGCACTTGCCCCAGCAGCCTGCTAGGTCTGTACGGGGGATCTTTGTCTTTGTACAGCTGTTGGAACTGCAGCAGGACCTGCGGAAGAACGAGGGGCAGGTGAAGCTACTGGAACTCGGCCTCTCCGACCGCACGGCCGAACTGAAGCTGCAGACCATCAGAGCTCAGGTTCGACTCCCTTGACAGCCACCACCACCGCTTTCACCTTGTCCATCATCCTCACTGTGTTTGATCACCGTCCTGCAGGAGTGTAGGGGTCTTTGGGTCTCTGTGGGAGTCTGCGGGTCTCTTTGTGAGTCTATGGATGTCTGTGGGAGTCTGTGGGTCTCTGTGGGGGTTTGTGGGTTCTTTGGGAGTTTTGTGGGTCTCTGTGTGAGTCTATGGGTCTCTGTGTGACTCTATGAGTCTCTGTGAGAGTCTATGGGTCTCTGTGTGAGTCTTTGGGTCTCTGTGTGTGTCTATGGGTCTCTGTGTGAGTCTATGGGTCTCTGTGTGAGCCTATGGGTCTCTGTGTGAGTCTATGGGTCTCTGTGTGAGTTTATGGGTCTCTGTGTGAGTATATGGGTCTCTGTGTGAGTCTATGGGTCTCTGTGTCAGTATATGGGTCTCTGTGTGAGTCTATGGGTATTTGTGTGAGTCTTTGGGTCTCTGTGTGAGTCTATGTGTCTCTGTGTGAGTCTATGGGTCTCTGTGTGAGTCTATGGATCTCTGTGTGAGTCAATGTGTCTCTATGTGAGTCTTTGTGTATCTGTGTGAGTCTATGTGTATCTGTGTGAGTCTATGTGTATCTGTGTGAGTCTATGGGTCTCTATGTGAGTCTATGGGTCGTCTCTGTGTGAGTCTATGTGTCTCTGTGTGAGTCTGTGTCTCTGTGCGAGTCTATCAGAATCAGAATCAGAAAGGGTTTTATTCGCCATGTAAGTTCACACCGACACGGAATTTACTTTGGCAGGATGGTGCATACATTCAACATATAAGAATCTAAAATCTTAAATAAGTTTTAAACAAGTCTTACTATAATAAGGGTTAAAAGTCTAACACTAAGGGGCTGAAGTATATAAAATTAAATAAATATCGAATATAAAATAGCTTTAAGATATAATTAAAAAATACAAATAGGGAAACATAGTTAATATCAGCAACGTGTCGTTATGTAGATCAAATGTTAAAAACAGTGTTAGCCCTTGGCCTTGTTTAACAGGCCAGCAGCAGATGGGAAGAAACTGTTTTTATGGCGTGAGGTTTTGGTCCTGATGGACCGAAGCCTTCTGCCGGAGGGGAGTAGCTGAAACAGAGAGTGTCCAGGGTGGGAGAAATCGGCCATAATCTTCCTCGCTCGCCTCATAGACCTTGTCGTGTGCAGGTCCTCGAGGGTCGGTAGATTGCAGGCAATTACCTTCTCAGCAGTGTGGATGATACGCTGCAGTCTGCTCTTGTCCTTGGCAGTGGCAGCAGCGTACCAGACGGTTATGGAGGAGGTGAGGATGGATTCAATGATCGCTGTATAGAATTGCACCATCATTGTCTTTGGCAGGTTGAATTTCTTCAGCTGCCGTAGAAAGTGCATTCTCTGTTGAGCTTTCTTGGTGAGGGAGCTGATGTTCAATTCCCACTTGAGGTCCCGGGAGAGAATAGTGCCCAGGAAGCGGAAGGACTCTACAATTTTGACTGGGGAGTCTAACAGGGTGATGGGGGTGAGTGGTGCTGTATTCTTCCTGAAGTCCACAACCATCTCAACTGTCTTTAGAGCATTTAGCTCTAAGTTGTTCTGGCTACACCAGGTCACCAGATTGTCAGCTTCCCACCTATAGTCAGACTCATCCCCACCAGAGATCAGCCCAATGAGGGTGGTGTCATCCGCAAACTTCAATAGTTTGACGGACAGATGATTGGAGGTGCAGCTGTTGGTATACAGGGAGAAGAGCAGAGGGGAAAGGACGCAGCCCTGAGGAGTTCCGGTGCTGATGGACCTGGAGCCAGAGACTTGTGTTCCCAACTTAACGCACTGCTTCCTGTCAGACAGGAAGTCTGTGATCCATTTACAGGTGGTGTATGGCACGTTCAGCTGGAAGAGCTTGTCCTGAAGCAGGGCAGGGATGATGGTGTTGAAGGCAGAGCTGAAGTCCACAAACAGGATCCTGGCGTAGGATGCTGGGGCGTCCAGATGCTGTAGGGTGAAGTGGAGGGCCATGTTAACTGCATCGTCCACAGACCTGTTGGCTCTGTAGGCAAACTGAAGGGGGTCCAGGAGAGGGTCTGTGATGGCTTTGAGGTGTGCCAGGACCAGGCGCTCAAAAGACTTCATTACCACAGATGTAAGGGCGACCGGTCTGTAATCATTTAGTCCTGTTGGCCTTAGCTTTTTGGGCACAGGGATGATGGTGGAGGACTTGAGACAGGCTGGTACATGGCATGTCTCCAGGGAGGTGTTAAAGATGTTGGTGAACACCGGAGACAGCTGGTCAGCGCAGTGCCTGAGGGTGGCTGGAGAGACAGAGTCCGGCCCGGCTGCTTTGCGTGGATTCTGCCTCTTGAAAAGTCTATTAACTTCTCCCTCCTGAAAGGAGATAGTCGTCTCTGTAGTATTGGTGGGGGATGGGGCCTCTTGGGTTGGAAGGGGTGGTTCAGGACAGTCCAATTGTCTTTCAAATCTACAGTAGAACTCGTTCAGGTCGTTGGCTAGGCGGGAGTCGTTAGTGGTGTGGGGGGCTCTGGGTTTGTAGTTGGTGATCTGCCTGAGCCCTCTCCAGACAGAAGCAGCGTCGTTTGTAGAGAACTGGTGTTTTAGTCTCTCTGAGTACAGTCGTTTAGCCTCTCTCACCGCTTTGCTAAACCTGTTCTTCGACTCCTTGAATCTGTCTCTATCTCCACTCCTAAACGCTTCCTCCTTCTCCAACCTCAACCTTCTGAGCTTTGCTGAGAACCAGGGCTTATTGTTGTTAAAGTTCACCCTGGTACGTGTTGGGATACAGCAGTCCTCACAGAAGCTGATGTAGGACGTCACAGCCTCTGTGAGTTCATCCAGACTATTGGTAGCAGTCGTGAACATATCCCAGTCAGTACAGTCTAAGCACGCCCGCAAATCTTCCACAGCCTCACTGGTCCACTATTTAGATGTCCTCACAGCAGGTTTACAGAGTTTTAGTTTCTGCCTGTATGCAGGAATCAGGTGGACCATGGCATGGTCAGAGTGTCCTAGTGCTGCTCGGGGGACGGCGTGGTAGGCTCTACTGACTGTAGTGTAGCAGTGATCCAGAGTGTTCCCTTCTCTGGTTGGGCATTTAATGAATTGTATGTATTTGGGGAGTTCGTGGCTGAGATTACCTTTGTTAAAGTCGCCAAGTACGATAACCAACGAATCTGGATTTGCTCGCTCCACACTCAGAATCTGATCGGCGAGCATGCGTTGGGCCTCTTTAACCTGAGGACAAGGCGGCAGATAAACTCCAACCAAAATGAGCGACGCGAACTCGCGAGGCGAGTAAAACGGTTTACAGGTTATAAAAATTGATTCAAGGAGTGGAGAACAATGTTGCAGAATCACTGTGACATCTACACACCAGCCACTGTTAATGTAAAAACAAATACCACCGCCTTTCGTCTTGCCGGAGAGTGCTATGTCACGATCCGATCTTACAAGATGGAATCCTGCTAGTTGTAGCGAAGTGTCCGGAATCAAATCACACAGCCATGTTTCCGTGAAGCACAATGCAGAAGCTGAAAGAAAGTCTTTGTTTTTTACCATCAGTAGCTGAAGTTCATCCATTTTGTTGTACAGTGAACGTACGTTGGAGAGGAAAAAGCTCGGAAGCACTGTTCGGATCCCGCGTCTGCGTAGCCGTACTAGAGCCCCCGACCGTTTACCCCTTGGGCGGCGTTTCGTTGCTTGAGCAAAGCCTAGCGCGGCATTGACTAGAATGCCTACTAATTCTGCCGCTGGAAGCAGAAAAGTAGGAATTAAATCCACAGGAGTTGTTTCCCTGATATTTAAAAGTTCGTCTCTTGTTAGAGAACTCCGAAAATCTTGGCAAAACACTGAATTGACAGACAAAACAAGACAAAACAGGGCGCACCGACCGGCTGAGGCTACCATCATCAGCGCCATCTTCGCACCAGCACGGGTGTGCTGAACAGCAGGACTCTCTCACCAGCACTGGTGTGTTGAACAGTAGGCCCCTCTCACCAGCATGGGAGTGGTGAACAGCAGGCCCCTCTCACCAACACGGGTGTGATGAACAGTAGGCCTCTCTCACCAGCATGGGAGTGAACAGCAGGCCCCTCTCACCAACACGGGGGTGATGAACAGCACGCCCCTCACACCAGCACGGGTGTGATGAATAGTAGGCCTCTCTCACCAGCACGGGTGTGATGAACAGCAGGCCCCTCTCACCAGCACGGGTGTGTTGAACAGCAGGCCCCTCTCACCAGCACGGGTGTGTTGAACAGCAGGCCCCTCTCACCAGCACGGGTGTGTTGAACAGCAGGCCCCTCTCACCAGCACGGGTGTGCTGAACAGTAGGCCCCTCTCACCAGCACGGGTCTGTTGAACAGCAGGCCCCTCTCACCAGCACGGGTGTGCTGAACAGTAGGCCCCTCAACACGGGTGTGCTGAACAGCAGGCCTCTCTCACCAACACGGGTGTGCTGAACAGTAGGCCCCTCAACAGCAGGCCCCTCTCACCAGCACGGGTGTGCTGAACAGCAGGCCCCTCAACACGGGTGTGCTGAACAGCAGGCCTCTCTCACCAGCACCGGTGTGCTGAACAGCAGGCCCCTCTCACCAACACGGATGTGATGAACAGCAGGCCCCTCTCACCAGCACGGGTGTGCTGAACAGCAGGCCCCTCAACACGTGTGAGCTGAACAGCAGGCCTCTCTCACCAGCACGGGTGTGCTGAACAGCAGGCCCCTCTCACCAGCACGGGTGTGCTGAAAAGCAGGCCCCTCTCACCAGCACGGGTGTGTTGAACAGCAGGCCTCTCTCACCAGCAAGGGTGTGCTGAACAGCAGGCCCCTCAACACGGGTGTACTGAACAGCAGGCCTCTCTCACCAGCACGGGTGTGATGAACAGCAGGCCCCAAAACAGCAGGCCTCTCTCACCAGCACGGGTGTGATGAACAGCAGGCCTCTCTCACCAGCACGAGTGTGTTGAACAGCAAGCCCCTCTCAAGACAAAACAAGACAAAACTGGACAAAACAGGGCGCACCAACCGGCCGAGGCTGCCATCATCGGCGCCATCTTGTGTCTCTCTGTGTGATTCTATGGGTCTCTGTGTCTCTGTGTGAGTCTATGTGTCTCTGTGTGAGTCTATGGGTCTCTGTGTGAGTCTATGGGTCTCTGTGTGAGTCTATGGGTCTCTGTGTGAGTCTATGGGTCTCTGTGTGAGTCTATGGGTCTCTGTGTGACTCTGTGTCTCTGTGTGAGTCTATGGGTCTCTGTGTGAGTCTATGGGTATCTGTGTCAGTCTATGGGTATCTGTGTGAGTCTATGTACGTCATCGCAATGGGAAAGGGTTAACAGTGCATAGCTTCAGGGGCTTCCTAATGAAAGATTAGATGTGATGCAAACACGCAGTGATCTGCAAGCGCCACTGTACATAACAATTCATTATCAATGTCGTTGTTGTTGGTATTGTTGTTCCACCATTGGAACCTCCTTTGCCAGTAGCAAAATATGATAATAGTTAAATTTTGATTTAAAGCTTTCGTGACTGCAGTAATTCATAATCTTAGTTTTTTCGGTAAAGTCACGTTGAAGAGAAACAACAAAATAATAAAATATATAAAACAATAAAAAATACTCACGACGTTTCGACCGTTTGAGTTATGGTCGAAACGTCGTGAGAATTTTTTATTGTTTTATATATATTTTATTATTTTGTTGTTTCTCTTCAACGTGACTTTACCGAAAAAACTAAGCATATGATAATAGTTTTTTTACCCTTTTATCTGGCAACAAAACTAACACCTTTTTTACAAGGAGTCATGTTTACATTGACCACAATACCTGCGCCTTTTGGCGTCATCTGGTCCAACACCATGTGAGACTAGGCTCTAAAGAAAGCTGTCTCGGGTGTGGACCAATCAATTTCAAGGGCAGTGGATACATTATCAGAGTTATGTTTTTTGTTTGCATTCCGACCGCAGGTATTGTGGTCAATGCAAACATGACTCCTTGTAAAAAAGGTGTCAGTTTTGTTGCCAGATAAAAGGGTAAAAAAACAATTATCATTATGGTATTGTTGTTGTTGTTGATATTCATGTTGTTGGTATTGTTGTTGTTGATATTCATGTTGTTGATATTAATGTTGTTGATGGTGGTGCTGTTGGTGGTGGTATTGTTGTTGTTGTTGTCGTTGGTGGTATTGTTGTTGTTGTGGTGTCAGGGTCTCCAGGAGGATCTGGATGCGTTGAAGGCAGCGGCCCAAGAGGCGCAGGAGAGGGCAGCGCTGGCGGAAGCGGCGGTGCACCGACTGCAGGAAACAGTCAGCAGGTTGGGCACCTCCCCGCCCCTCCCCCTCCCCGCCCCTCCCCGCCCCTCCCTCCCCGCCCCTCCCCCCCCCCGCCCGCCCCTCCCTCCCCTCCCCAGATATTTATTTACCGAAATCAAGTTGATTTGAAGCTTTCGTGACTCTTTGGTTCTTTCGGTAAGGCGGTAAAGTCACGTTGAAAGAAATTAAATTAAGGTAGGGCACTCATAAGGGGTTGATGGGTATCTAGTAGAGTAGTGTATAGTATAGTGTATTGTGTAGTGTATAGTGTAGTGTATAGTGGAGTGTATAGTGTAGTGTATAGTGTAGTGTATAGTGTAGTGTATAGTGTAGTCTATAGTGGAGTGTATAGTGTAGTGTATAGTGTAGTGAATAGAGTAGTGTATAGTGTAGTCTATAGTGGAGTGTATAGTGGAGTGTATAGTGTAGTGAATAGAGTAGTGTATACTGTAGTGTATAGTGGAGTGTATACTATGGTGTATAGTCTAGTGTATACTGTAATGTATAGTGGAGTGTATAGTGGAATGTAGTGTATAGTGTAGTGTATACTATAGTGTATAGTGGAGTGTATAGTGTAGTGTGTAGTGTATATTGTAGTGTATACTGTAGTGTATAGTGGAGTGTATAGTGGAGTGTATATTGTAGTGTATACTGTAGTGTATAGTGGAGTGTATAGTGTAGTGTATACTATAGTGTATAGTGGAGTGCATAGTGGCGTGTATATGATGAATGTTGAGATTTATAAGAGTATGGGGTGACTAATGAGGTTTGAATTGATCTGTAATCATGTAGAGCACTGATAAGAGGTTGATTGGTATGATCTGCTGTCCCTTGGGGGTTCGCTATGCCGTTCTCATGCTTTAAACATATGCCATTGTTTTGTCTTCTTCATGTCATAGTTGTTCGTTGTTATTGTTATTATTACAAAGAATTATGCCGATAGCACAATCGGGTTACAAGACCCAAAGCCGCGGTGGCTATGAGATGTTAGCTCCCTCGCGTGGTATGCAGGAGGGCGTGGGTTCGATCCCGACCCTGACGCCTGCTGCATATTTGGAGTTTGCGTGTCTCTCATCATCAACACGTTGGCTAGGAGATGTTAACTACCTCGCCTGGTATGCAGGAGGGCGTGGGTTCGATCCCGACCCTGATGCCTGCTGTATAATTGGAGTTTGCGTGTTATCCCCGTTGTCACGTGGATTTTTCTCCAGGTCCTCCACATTTAGAAACACGCCTTTGAGAGTATTTGGCTGCTGTAAATTTCCACGTGGCAAACTCATTTATTTAGAACTGCTTATTATTGTGTTCAGTTTGTTGTCCTTCCCCTGTGCCTCCGATTAGCACGGTTGGCTTTGCGTACGGTGTGGAAGAAGTTCAACTTACAACAACAACAAACAACAACTGTCATGCGTCACTAAGTGGCGGTGACGTCACCACAACGCTTGTGCCAGGCTATGTGCACCTTGAGGCCACGTGAAGTGTCGAACGCCCGCTGGCAGGAGGTCACGGGGCAGACCCAGCAGGTGCCACGGGTCGACTGACTGAGATGGCTGAGATGAGTGGCTGATGCACCACCTATGCCTCTACTGTGCCAACTTGCTGTGCTTTAGCCACCCGGCGCTCCACTCGTTGTTGTGAGCGTCGCTCCTCCGCCCTCCGTTGTTGTTGGAGGGCGACTGCCTCCAACTGCCCAGTAGCGTCCGTCACGGGCTTTCTCCTCCACAGAGGCCGATCTAGACACCGCGGTACCAGTCATCGGCAAGTCCACTCAGCTCCACGTCCTCTTGTACCACATCACTCCATCTCTTCTCTAGCCCGTGCCGCGCCCGTTTAGCCCCCTCGATCCGGCCGAACAGAAGCTGTTTAGGCATGCGGTGGCTGGGCATGCGGTGGCTGAGCATGTGGGCTACATGGCCCAGCCAACGCAGCCTTGCCTGCCGGAGGAGCTCACCGATTGGACTTTGTCCAGATCTTTCAAGGATTTGTGAGCTCACACAATCCTGCCTGGTTAAACCCATGATGGATAGTAGGCAGGCCAGCCTAAATGTTTCTAACCGGCGAAGTTGCTCCATTAGGGGGGGGGGGGGTCCACGTTTTGCAAGCGTACACACCCACACGCGCGCACGCACGCCCTTTACAGACGGACGGACGGAACCGAATGTGCTGCTTCTTGACAGGCGCTGGAGAGAGGTGACGGACGGCGAAGGGAAAGTCGTGGGCGCGATGGAGTCGCTCGGCCGCCTCTCCGAACGCATCCGTTTCGCCACGAGGAGAGTGGACCTCGTACGAGGTACAGGGCCTGGGTTCGCTGTGTCGACACGGGAGGTGTGGGCGGGCAGCTTACGCGCTAGAGCAATAAATAGCGTCACAATCGGCTCGCGCGCGTGCGAATGTGTGCGTGTTGTGCGTGTGTTGAACTTCTTTCGCACCGTACGTAGCCAACCGTGCTAATCGGAGGTTGTGTATAGTGTAGTGTATCATAGTGTAGTGTATGTTAGAAATGGGTTCTCAATCTAGTATGTGGCGGTGGTGGTGGTGGCGGCGGCGGCGGCGGCGATTTGGCTGTGGTAGTGATGGTGGTGGTTGCCTGGTGGTGGTGGTGTAGGTTTGTATGTATGTTGAACTTCTTTCACACCACCGTACGTGGCCGACCGTGATGATCGGAGGTGCGGGGGAAGGACATCAAACTAAACACAACAACAAGCAGTTGTAAATAAATGACGTTGCGGTGGAGAGGGGAGCCTCGTGATGGGTCGGATGTTGAGGCTGCGTGTGTGTCAGTGTTGAGGCTACGTGCGTCAGTGTTGAGACTGTGTGTGTCAGTGTTGAGGGTGTGTGTGTCAGTGTTGAGGCTACGTGTGTCAGTGTTGAGGGTGTGTGTGTCAGTGTTGAGACTGTGTGTGTCAGTGTTGAGACGGTGTGCGTCAGTGTTGAGGCTGTGTGTCAGTGTTGAGACTGTGTGTCAGTGTTGAGGGTGTTTGTGTGTCAGTGTTGAGGTTGTGTGTGTGTCAGTGTTGAGGGTGTGTGTGTGTCAGTGTTGAGGGTGTGTGTGTCAGTGTTGAGACGGTGTGTGTCAGTGTTGAGGCTGTGTGTCAGTGTTGAGACTGTGTGTCAGTGTTGAGACTGTGTGTCAGTGTTGAGGCTGTGTGTGTGTCAGTGTTGAGGCTGCGTGTGTGTCAGTGTTGAGGCTGTGTGTGTGTCAGTGTTGAGGCTGTGTGTGTGTCAGTGTTGAGGCTGTGTGTGTGTCAGTGTTGAGGCTGTGTGTGTCACCGTTGAGGCTGTGTGTGTGTGTCAGTGTTGAGGCTGTGTGTGTGTGTCAGTGTTGAGGCTGTATGTGTGTCAGTGTTGAGGCTGTGTGTGTGTCAGTGTTGAGACTGTGTGTCAGTGTTGAGGGTGTTTGTGTGTCAGTGTTGAGGTTGTGTGTGTGTCAGTGTTGAGGGTGTGTGTGTGTCAGTGTTGAGGGTGTGTGTGTCAGTGTTGAGACGGTGTGTGTCAGTGTTGAGGCTGTGTGTCAGTGTTGAGACTGTGTGTCAGTGTTGAGACTGTGTGTCAGTGTTGAGGCTGTGTGTCAGTGTTGAGGCTGTGTGTCAGTGTTGAGGCTGTGTGTGTGTCAGTGTTGAGGCTGTGTGTGTCAGTGTTGAGACTGTGTGTCAGTGTTGAGGTTGTGTGTGTGTCAGTGTTGAGACTCTGTGTATGTGTGTCAGTGTTGAGGCTGTGTGTGTCAGTGTTGAGGCTGTGTGTGTGTGTGTCAGTGTTGAGGCTGTGTGTCAGTGTTGAGGCTGTGTGTGTGTCAGTGTTGCGGCTGTGTGTGTCAGTGTTGAGGCTGTTTGTGTGTCAGTGTTGAGGCTGTGTGTGTGTCAGTGTTGAGGCTGCGTGTGTTAGTGTTGAGGCTACGTGTGTCAGTGTTGAGGGTGTGTGTGTCAGTGTTGAGACTGTGTGTGTCAGTGTTGAGGCTGTGTGTGTGTGTGTCAGTGTTGAGACTGTGTATGTCAGTGTTGAGACTGTGTGTGTCAGTGTTGAGACTGTGTGTGTCAGTGTTGAGACTGTGTGTGTCAGTGTTGAGACTGTGTGTGTGTCAGTGTTGAGGCTGCATGTATGTCAGTGTTGAGGCTGTGTGTGTCAGTGTTGAGACTGTGTGTCAGTGTTGAGGCTGCGTGTGTTAGTGTTGAGGCTGTGTGTGTGTCAGTGTTGAGACTGTGTGTGTCAGTGTTGAGACTGTGTGTGTCAGTGTTGAGGCTGCATGTATGTCAGTGTTGAGGCTGCATGTATGTCAGTGTTGAGGCTGCGTTTGCGTCAGTGTCGAGGCTGCTTGTCAATATTGAGGCTGTGTATGTCAGTGTTGAGGCTGCGTTTGCGTCAGTGTTGAGGCTGCATGTGTCAGTGTTGAGGCTGTGTGTGTCAGTGTTGAGGCTGCGTGTATGTCAGTGTTGAGGCTGCGTTTGCGTCAGTGTCGAGGCTGCTTGTCAATATTGAGGCTGTGTATGTCAGTCTATGGGTCTGTGCGTGAGTCTGTGGGTCTCTGCGTGAGTCTGTGGGTCTCTGCGTCAGTCTATGGGTCTGTGCGTGAGTCTGTGGGTCTCTGCGTGAGTCTGTGGGTCTCTGCGTGAGTCTGTGGGTCTCTGCGTGAGTCTGTGGGTCTCTGCGTGAGTCTCTGGGTCTCTGCGTGAGTCTGTGGGTCTCTGCGTGAGTCTGTGGGTCTCTGCGTGAGTCTGTGGGTCTCTGCGTGAGTCTGTGGGTCTCTGCGTGAGTCTGTGGGTCTCTGCGTGAGTCTGTGCATCTCTGCGTGAGTCTGTGGGTCTCTGCGTGAGTCTGTGGGTCTCTGCGTGAGTCTGTGGGTCTCTGCGTGAGTCTGTGCGTCTCTGCGTGAGTCTATGGGTCTCTGCGTGAATCTTTGGGTCTCTGCGTGAGTCTGTGGGTCTCTGCGTGAGTCTGTGGGTCTCTGCGCGAGTCTGTGGGTCTCTGCGTGAGTCTGTGGGTCTCTGCGTGAGTCTGTGGGTCTCTGCGTGAGTCTGTGGGTCTCTGCGTGATGAGTCTGTGGGTCTCTGCGTGATGAGTCTGTGGGTCTCTGCATGACAACGGTGCGGTGCCATTCAGTGGTGCACTGTGTGGTATGGCAACCTGGTGCGGTTTCAGGGCTGGTGCTGAGGAGGGACGCCCTGCACCGTCTCGCCCTGCAGGAGCAGCCCACCATTGCTCCCAGCCCCGACGTCCCCGCCAGGCACGACATCACTTCCTGTCCGTCGCCCTGTGTGCTGCCATTTGTTGATAGCGGTGTTGTGGTCGCATGGTGATCGTGATGAAGGATGATATTGATGCCTCGATGATATGAGACGCTGTGATGTGGGGATGACGATGATCATGGTGATGTTGAAATATTGTAATGTGGTGGTGGTGGTACTACTAGTAACTTAGCGATATTTTCATCATGATGATGACTGGCGATGAAGATGTTGCAACGGCGATGATGATGGTGTGGTTATGGTGCTCCATGTTGAAGATGACAAAGTGGACATAACGATGTAGGCCATGCAGTGAACTTGTCGCTACTTTGTAATGATGGTGTGGTGGTGATGGCGGTGATGATGTCGACGACGATGTTGACGATGGTGATGTGGTGATGTTGTGCAGGCCGGATCTGCAGGCTGAGCTGAGCCATCTCCAAGCGGAGAGAGACCTCCTCTCGTCACAGATGCAGAGGGACGCTCTCCTCCTGCAAGAGAAAATCTCACTCGCCACGCACAGGGGTAGGTACATGGAGACAGAGACACACGGGGAGAGAGACACAGGGCTATGGACATGGGGACAGAGACACGGGTAGGGACGTGGAGACAGAGACACACGGGGAGAGAGACACAGAGGTAGGGACATGGGGACAGAGAGACACGGGGAGAGAGACACAGAGGTACGGATATTGAGACAGAGACACATGGGGAGAGAGACACAGAGGTAGGGATATGGAGAAAGAGACACACGGAGAGAGAGACACAGAGGTAGGGATATGGAGACAGAGACACACGGGGAGAGAGACACAGAGGTAGGGATATGGAGACAGAGACACACGGGGAGAGAGACACAGGGTAGGGACATGGGGACAGAGACACAGGGGTAGGGACATGGGGACAGAGAGACACGGGGAGAGAGACACAGAGGTAGGGACATGGAGACAGAGACACGGGGAGAGAGACACAGGGGGAGAGAGACGCACGGGGACAGAGACACACGGGGAGAGAGACAGGGGTAGGGACATAGGGGTCTCTCTCCCCTATGTCCCTGATGATGATGTTGACGTTGATGACGATGCTGATGGCAACGATGATGATGTTGATGGCGACGATGACGATGTTGATGATGTTGACGATGGGGATGTTGATGATAATGATGCTGACGATGTTGAAGTTGATGATGATGTTGAAAGTTGATGATGTTGATGATGATGATGATGTTGAAGTTGATGATGTTGATGACGATGATGTTGAATTTGATGATGTTGACGATGATGTTGAAGTTGATGATGTTGACGATGTCGATGACGACGACGTTGACGACGACGACGACGACGATGATGATGTCCACATCCCAGCGGAGGAGGCCTGTGCGGAGCAGCTCCGGCGCCTGTGGTCTCTGGCTGAGGAGCGGGGCGAGCTGCACGAGGAGACCCAGGCTCGCCTGCAGCAGGCGCAGCACGAGCTGCAGCAGGCGCAGCATGAGCTGGAAGCCGCCCGCACCCAGCAGCAGCAGCAGCTGGAACAGCTGCAGCAGGAGCGCGGAGCGAAGGATCAGGGTGCCCAACACACGCAGACGTACAATACGGGCCTCATCGTCGGCGTCGCCATCGTCGCTACCATCAGCATCATTGCCATCATCATTATCGGTATCATCGCTACCATCATCATCGCCGCCACCATCATCACCGCTACCATCATCATCACCGCCACCATCATCATCGCGATCATCATCATAGCTACCATCATCGTCACCGCTGCCATCAACATCGCTATCAGCATCATCATCGCTACCATCGTTATCACCGCCACCATCATCACCGCTACCATCATCATCAACGCCACCATCATCATCGCGATCATCATAGCTACCATCATCGCCACCGCTGCCATCAACATCGCTATCAGCATCATCATCGCTACCATCATCACCCCCTTTGTGGTACGTCACCTTCGTAGGTGCTTGCGAATAACACTTGCCTCGACAGTCTGCTAAAGGCTATACGGGGGATCTTTGGTGGTGGTTGTGGCAGTGGTGGTGGTGTCGGTGTTGGTTGCTAAATTATGAGTTGTGGCTGAGTGTAGTTGTTGTGGTGGTGGTGGTAGTGGTGTCGGTATTGGTTGTAAAATGATGAGTTGTGGGTGAGTGTAGTTGTGGTGGTGGTGGTGGTGTCGGTATTGGTTGTTAAATGATGAGTTGTGGGTGAGTGTAGTTGTGGTGGTTGTGGTTGTAGCGGTGCGAGCTGTTGAGCGGGACCTCCACGCTCGCTACGCGGAGCAGCTCTCCGGCTTGGAGCAGAGTCTGAACCAGGCACGCAGGGAGCACGGCAAGGCTGGTACGCAGACACCACTCGCTCGCTCACTCACTCGCTCGCTCGCTCACTCACTCACTCACCTACTCACTCGCTCACTCACTCACTCGCTCACTCACTCGCTCACTCACTCACTCGATCACTTACTCACCTACTCACTCGCTCACTCACCTACTCACTCGCTCACTCACTCGCTCACCTACTCACTCGCTCACTCACTCACCTACTCACTCGTTCACCTACTCACTCGATCACTTACTCACCTACTCACTCGCCTGCTCACTCGCTCACTCACCTACTCACTCGCTCACTCACTCGCTCACCTACTCACTCGCTCACTCACTCACCTACTCACTCGCTCACCTACTCACTCGATCACTTACTCACCTACTCACTCGCCTGCTCACTCGCTCACTCACCTACTCGCCCACTCACTCGCTCACTCACTCACCTACTCACTCGCCTACTCACTCGCTCACCTACTCACTTGCTCACTTACTCACCTACTCACTCGCCTACTCACTCGCCTACTCACTCGCTCACTCACTCGCTCACCCACTCACTCAGTCTGAACCAGGCACGCAGGGAGCACGGCAAGGCTGGTACGCAGACACCACTCGCTCGCTCACTCACTCGCTCACTCACTCGCTCACTCACTCGCTCACCTACTCACTCGCTCACTTACTCACCTACTCACTCGCCTAACCACTCGCTCACTCACTCACCTCACTCGCTCACTCGCTCGCTCACTCAGTCTGTACCAGGTGCGCAGGGAGCACGGCAGGGCCGGTATACACACACGCAACTCACTCATCCACCTACTCATTCGCTCAAACACCCGCTCACTCAATCATCCACCTACTGACTCGCTCAATCACCCGCTCACTCACCCACTCACTCGCCCATTCGCTCACCTACTTACTCACCTACTCACTCGCTCACTCACTTACCCACTCACTCATCCATTCACTCACTCCCTCACTCACTATGTGTCTCGGAGTCTCTCTGTTAGTTTGTTTATCATATTATTAAGCCCATCCCACTTTTAACCCGGCCTCTATGTATCTCAGTGCATCTCTGTGTGTCTCTATGAGTCTCTGCGTCTCTAGGAGTCTCTATGTATCTTTGTGTGTCTCAATGAGTCTTTTTGTATCTAAATGCACCGCTGTGTGTCTCTGAGTCTCTATGTGTCTCTAGGAGTCTCTATGTATCTCTATGTATCTCTGTGTGTCTCTTTGAGTCTCTAGGTATGTATGTGTGTCTATGAGTCTCTATGTGTTTCTAGGGGTTTCTATATCTCTGTGAGTCTATTTATCTCTGCATTTCTGTGTGCCTCTGAGTCAGTGTGTCTCTAGGAGTGTCTATGTATCTCTCTGTATCTCCATGTATCTCTATGAGTATGCATCTCTATGTATATCTATGTGTCTCTGAGTCTCTACGTATCTGTATGTGCCTGTCTGAGTTTCTATGTATCTCTATGTATCTCTGTATGCCTGTATGAGTCTATGTATCTCTGTGTGTGTATGAGTCTGTATCTGTGTGTGTCTGTATGAGTCTATGTATCTCTGTGTGTCTGTATGAGTCTATGTATCTCTGTGTGTGTCTGTGTGTGTCTGTATGTCTGTGTGTGTCTGTATGAGTCTATGTATATCTGTCTGTATGAGTCTATGTATCTCTGTGTGTATCTGTATGTGTCTCTGTATCTCTGTATGAGTCTATGTATCTCTGTGTGTCTGCATGAGTCTATGTATCTCTGTGTGTGTCTGTATGAGTCTATGTATCTCTGTGTGTGTCTGTATGTGTCTCTGTATCTCTGTGTGTCTATGAGTCTATGTATCTCTATGTATCTGTATGTCTGTGTGTGTCTGTATGAGTCTATGTATCTCTGTGTGTGTCTGTATGAGTCTATGTATCTCTGTGTGTGTCCGTATGTGTCTCTGTATCTCTGTGTGTCTGTATGAGTCTATGTATCTCTGTGTATGAGTCTATGTATCTGCGTATCTCTGTGTGTCTGTATGAGTCTATGTATCTCTGTGTGTGTCTGTTTGAGTCTATGTATCTCTGTGTGTGTCTCTATGTGTCTCTGTATCTCTGTGTGTCTGTATGAGTCTATGTATCTCTGTGTGTATGAGTCTATGTATCTGTGTATCTCTGTGTGTCTGTATGAGTCTATGTATCTCTGTATATCTGTGTGTGTGTGTGCGAGTTTATGTATCTCTAGGAGTCTCTGTCCGTTTGTTTATTATTATATACCTAGCCCACTTTTCACCCAGACGACAAGAGAGCAGTACGGGCTTCAACGTCACCAACCTAACATTTAAACTACGCAACAGCGTATTTGAGAATCACATTTAAAAGACGTGCAACGTGTGCACTGTTGAACATGAGAATGAAAATAACAAGACTCGAAATCTCATTCGTGGCCCTCGGACTAATCCGCGACACTGTTGTTTTCAGTTATCCAAGCGGGCTGATTGTTGCTATCATTTAATTTAGAAACACAGTGAGCAGCAACTGAACGCCGTGAGAAAAAATGTTTGCCCTCGCACACGAGCACGTAGGAAGATCGACCGACGGTTTATTATAGACGAGTTTTACTACCCGGCTTCGCCCGGGACTTGGATTCACCACGCCCGGCCGCCTTTGTCTCCCCAGTGGCGATGTTCACGCACACCACAGCAGTTACTCGTTTGAGGCTGAGTTGACCTAGGGGAGGCCCAGGTCCGGTTCAAATAATCGTCACCGGTGGTGGCCGTGAGCGGGAATCGAACTCGGGTCGCCGGGTTCGTAGCGCGGCGTAGCGCTAACCACTACGCTACCGCTCCCCCCCCCGACACTACACACAGATACACACACACCCAGATATACACACACACACAGATACACACACAGATACACACACGTAAACACACACACAGATACACACACCCACACAGACACACACGCACAGATACACACACACAGATACACAGACAGATACACACACCCACGTATACACAGACACAAAGACAAAGATCCCCCATATAGCCTTAACAGACTGTAGGGGCAAGTGCTGTTAGCGAGCACCTATGAAGGCCGAAACGGTACACGAGGGGGTGGGTGGCCAGCACCACGCCCGACCGCCTTTGTCTCCCTAGTGGCAATGTTTACACACCGCACCAGGTACTCATTTGAGGCTGAGTCGACCTAGGGGAGGCCCGGGACCGGTTCAGATAATCGTCACTGGTGTTGGCCGTGAGCGGGAATCGAACCCGGGTCGCCAGGTTCATAGCGCAGCGCGCTAACCGCTACACTACCACTCCCCACTACTGCTCTATACACAGACACACACACAGATACACACACACACAGACACACACACACCCACACAGACAGACACACACACAGACAGCGCGCTAACCACTACACTACAATGCGTTGCGCTTCCACGTGCGCGGGTCACGTGACAGATTTGACGTCACAGCTCACTTGCCGTGCAAAAAATAAATGCATTATGGAGCTCCCCCCCCAAAAAAAACCCACACAAATGTATTTTAATCATCTTTGCATGGTGTACAGCCTGGAAAGTACCCACATGGCAAATTTCAAGTTTGTTGCATGTCGGGAAGTACGCTCAACATTTGGAACAGACAGACACACAATCACAACTTTGCCTTTTATATATATGGAGATATTAAAACAAACGTGTCGACTCTGTGTCTCTCCTTACCGCAGTGGTGGCTCTTCGCCAGGGGGAGCGCGAGTGGAGCCGGGAGAGGGAGCGAGCCAGGGAGCTGGCTCAGGCTCGCGACAGGCATCACCACGTGCAGCTGCAGCAGCTGCAGAGCCACCTCCAGCAGCTGCAGGTGGACGGTAGCCTCATGAAGGTGCGCTCGTTTCACTCGCTCACCCGCCCACCCACCCACTGACTCACTCACCCACTCACTCACCCACTCACCCACCTAACCACTCACCCACTCACTCACTCACCCATCCACCCACTCACACACCCACTCACCCACTCAGCAAGCCACTCACCCACCCACCTAACCACTCACCCACTCACCCACCCACTCACTCACTCACTTACTCACTCACTCACCCACCCACTCACTCACCCACCCATCCACCCACTCAGCCACCCACTCACCCACCCACTCACCCAACCACTCACCCAACCACTCACCCATCCACCCACCCACTCACCCACTCACTCACCCACCCACTTACTCAACCACTCACCAACTCACTCACCCAACCACTCACCCATCCAACCACTCATCCACTCACTCACCCACTCACTCACTCACCCACCCACCCACTCACTCAACCCACTCACTCTCCCACCCACTCACCCTCTCTCTCACTCACTCACCCACTCAATCACCCACTCACTCACCCACTCACCCACCCACTCACTCACCCACTCACCCACTCACTCACCCACTCACTCACTCACCCACTCACTCACCCACCCACCCACTCACCCAACCACTCACCCAACCACTGAACCCACTCACTCACCCTTCCACCCACCCACTCACCCTCTCACTCACTCACCCACTCACTCACCCACTCACTCACTAACTCACTCACTCACCAACTCACTCAACCCACTCACTCACCCACCCATTCACCCTCTCACCCACTCACTCAACCACTCACCCAACCACTCACCCAACCACTCACCCATCCATCCACTCACTCGCCCTCTCACTCACCCACCCACTCGCCCACCCACTCACCCTCTCACTCACTCACCCACTCACTCACCCACTCACCCGCCCACCCACTGACCCACCCGCTCGCTTGGACGGAATCAGTAGCTCATTTACGGCTGACAGAAAAGGTGGCCGGAAGGGGGTGGCCGGGAGGGGGGTGGTGGTGTTGGTGCCGGCCATCCACCCTCCACGTGCGCCGTGTCGGCCTTCACAGGGCGCCTGCTACAACACGCTCAGACCACTTGCCCCAACAGTCTATTTGAAGGCTGCACGGGGGGGTTGGGGACCTTTGCCTGTGCGAACGTACGCAGGCGACGCTGAGGCAGGAGGGGCTGCTGCAGCAGTACAAGGCGAGGAGAGTTGGAGGGCAGCAGCTGGAGAAAGGGCAGCGTCACGCAGGTGGGCAGTGGCAGCCTGGCACAGGCCACAACAACTCACTCACTCACCCGCTAATCCACTCAATCACTCGCACTCGCCCTCTCACTCGCCCTCTCACTCGCCCTCTCACTCGCCTACCCATTCACATACCCATTCACACACCCTCTCACCCACTCACCCTTTCAATCACCCACTCATCCACCCATTCACCCATCCACTCACTCACCCACTCACCCATTCATCCACCCATTCACCCACCCATTCACTCACCCACCCACTCACCCATTCACCCACCCACTCATCCATTCACCCACTCACTCACCCACTGACCCATTCACCCACCCACTAATTTCACTCACCCACTCACTTGCACATTACATGTGTTGTGTATGTGTATATACTGTGTAAGTGTACGGTGTGTATACGGTGTGTATACTGTGTGTAATGTGTGTGCATACTGTGTACTGTGTGTATTATTTGTGTGTATACTGTGTGTGTACCATGTATACTGTGTGTGTACATACCGTGTGTGTGTACGGTGTGTGTACTGTGTGTATACTGTGTATTGTGTGTGTGTATACTGTGTACTGTGTGTATTGTTTGTGTGTATACTGTGTGTGTACCATGTATACTGTGTGTGTACGTACCGTGTGTGTGTACGGTGTGTGTACTGTGTGTATACTGTGTATTGTGTGTGTATACTGTGTACTGTGTGTATTGTTTGTGTGTATACTGTGTGTGTACCATGTATACTGTGTGTGTACCGTGTATACTGTGTGTGTACGTATCGTGTGTGTGTACTGTGTGTGTGTATATATAGTGTGTGTACCGTGTGTACTGTGTGTGTACGTAGGGTCTCTGAGCTCCGTGCTGAAGGATCTGAAAGCGTTGAGTGTGGAAGCTCTCGCAGAAGAGGCAAAGCAGGGAGGGAGACCCGATGGCTGAATAACTCACAACACGTGCACACGGGTACACGTGTGTACGTACACAACAGCCGCCGTTCGCCACTGAGTGGTGTCACCACGGCACCTGTGCCAGGCTAGGTGCACTTTAAGGCCATCACGTGACGTGCCGAATGCCCGCTGGCAGGAGGTCACGGGACAGACCCAGCAGAGGTGCCCGTGGGTTGACTGACTGAGATGACCGGCAGATGCACCACCAGCTGTACCCCCCTGCTGTGCCAAAGTCACACACAAAGATGAAGAGTTACACGCCACACGCTCATGCACGCAAATGCATACACGTGGACACAAATGCACGCGCGCGTACACACATGTACAAAGGCAAATACACATGCAAGTATGCAATCACGCACACGTACACATTCACAAAGCATGCACAAGCCTTAAGACAGCTAGACAAAGATCCTCCATAGCGCCTTTAACAGACTGTTGGCGCAAGTGCTGTTAACAGGTGAAGGCTGGCACTGTGGCACACGAGGGAGTGGGTGGCCACCACCACACCCGGGCCCGCCTTTGTCTCCCCAGTGCTGATGTTTCATGCGCCGCACCAGGCACTGATTTAAGGCCGAGTCGACCCAGAGGACCAGTCGGCCCAGGACCAGTTAAAATATTCACCGTCGTCGGTTGTGAACGGGAATCGAACTCGGGCCGCCGGGTTTGTGGCGCAGCGCGCTAACCACTGCGCCGCCGCTCGCCACTTGGGCACACACATCACACGTGCACACACACCACACGCGCACACACACCACACACGCACACACATCACACGCGCACACACATCACACGTGCACACACACCACACGTGCACACACACCACACGTGCACACACACCACACGCGCACACACATCACACGCGCACACACATCACACGCGCACACACATCACACACGCACACACACCACACTTGCACACACATCACACGCGCATACACATCACACGCGCACACACACCACACGTGCACGCACATCACACGCGCACACACATCACACGCGTACACACATCACACGCGCACACACATCACACGCGCACACACATCACACGCGCACACACACCACACGCGCACGCACACCACACGCGCACACACATCACACGCGTACACACATCACACGCGCACACACATCACACGCGCACACACATCACACGCGCACACACACCACACGCGCACACACATCACACGCGCACACACACCACACGCGCACACACATCACACGCGCACACACATCACACGTGCACACACATCACACGTGCACACACATCACACGCGCACACACATCACACGTGCACACACATCACACGTGCACACACACCACACGTGCACACACATCACACGTGCACGCACACAGGTACGCAGACAAATCTCGAGTTCCTCAAAATGCTTGGGCAGTTTATACACGGAGTGGGCTTTTAGCGACCAATATTTCCCACAGTAGACGTTTTCCTTGGGTTTGGGGGTCGCGTAAATGTGTCGTCAAACTCGCCGCCGCCACCCGACACGGCCAGTCGGTGTGAGGGGGGGGGGGGTTTGTCACGTGGCCAATTCGTTACCTGTTCAGTGCTTTGAGAGCGAAGCCCGCAACAGCATTGGCGGTCCGAGCAGGTGTGACGTACTCGCCGGTAATTACAACAGCGGTCGGCAGCGTCGTCGGGCGGCAGCCACAGATTTGTGGGGAAATCCTCCCTCCTGTTTCGGTCTCGGATAGACGGGGAGGGATCAACGTGGTGTCGTGACTTTTGAGGCAATCGGGTGCGAAGATCAGATGGGGTGGGGGGTGGTGGTGGTGGTGGTGGTTACTGGATTCATATAAATGACGACGGATATCCATTACCCGGGTGGGTTATTCACCGGGATGAATTAGGCACGAATCGAGCACGTGCTGCGTTTCCGTGACACAAACCCAACAAATTGGCTGTGTCGCGGCCGCGGCGGCGGCGGGTGTAACGACGCGACATTTATATTTAGGCCATCTAACCCGAGAAAAATCGAAACTTTGATTTAAAGCTTTCGTGACTGCAGTAATTCATATTCTTAGCTCTTTCGGTAAAGTCACGTTGAAGGGAAACAATAAAATAATAAAATATATATAAAACAATACAAATTCTCACGACGTCTCGACCATAACACAAACGGTCGTTTGTGTTATGGTCGAGATGCCGTAAGAATTTTTATTGTTTTATATATATTTTATTGTTTCCCTTCAACGTGACTTTACCGAAAGAGCTAAGCATATAAAAATCGAAACCTCTGTTTTTGAAAAGGTTTCGCTTTTGTGCTTCAACATTTTTTCTTGTTCAGCAATGCCCCCACCGCCCCCCCCAGTGCCTTCGTGACGGTGCATTTACGCCGGCGTGCGAATGTTCTTGTCGTCGATGAACGCCCTCAAAGTTTGCGTCGATCGACGCCCAAACCCTCCCTGCCGGTCCAACCCTGGCAAGTAATTTTTTGCCGAAATTGCATTTTTGTTTTTAAAAGCTTTCCACGTACGGGTAATAAAGTTGCGATCGCTGCGAACGTGCATACCCTCCCGAGCGTGAGACTTTGGCCCCGCGATATATTCCACTGCTGGATGGGGAAGCCGCCTTCCCTTCGAACCTGAGTGGTCAGTCATGGGGTGGGGGGGGTGGTGGTGTTTAACCATACTTCACCACACTGGTCAATTTGGGGGGCGGTGGGGGTTGTGTTGGGTTTAAATAGATTTGGGTTGGGGTCCAAACAGGTCTGGTTCAGATATCATCACTTTGACACCGATGTTAGACCGAAGGCATGGGAATTATCATCGTGATCATCACATTCTTACCCCGTGCACCTACTGGACATGTGTGAAAAAGAGCTTAATTGCTCATCGGATTTTTGCAGTGTAAATATTCTGATTCTGACCACCGCCGTCATCACCAAACTTGACAAATCGGACTTACATAAACAACTAACGTGTTAAATTTTGATTTAAAGCTTTCGTGACTGCAGGGATTCATATTCTTGGTTCATTCGGTAAAGTCACCACGTAGAAGGAAAACAGGAAAATAATAAAAATCTAAAACAATAAAATTCTCACGACGTTTCGACTGCAACACAAGCAATCGTCATCAGGTGTGAAAACCACAGCAAGAAAATTTAAAAAAAAAGTGGCGGTTATTTTTTTATTATTTCATTGTTTCCCTTCTACGTGGTGACTTTTACCGAAAGAACCAATAATAACTAACGTATTACTTATTCCGCACGCGGTGACTTGCCAACCCTTTTTTTTCTACTTTTGCACTCTCCTCTGTTCCTTTTTGTTTTGTTTGCCGTTGTGCACTTATCATGAGACCTTTTTGGCAATAAAACAGGAGTTATTAAGATGTTCAAACACCAAGTGGATTCCACCTTTCGCGAGGAATCAAGTCTGCATTAACCACACGGACTGGTGGTGAGCATGCGAACAAACATGCTCCGATAATTACGTGTTATTTTCCAATTGTTTATGCCTTAAAGGTACAGAAAGTGGCTATTATCCCCCCACAAACTTTGCTTTTGTGACCGGGACAGCGATATTTTTACATGTACCGATTTTCAATAAGAAAACGTGCGGTGTGCGTTTCATGTTTATTCCTTCACGTATTGTCCTGGTCACAAAAGCAAATTTTGTGGGGGGGAATAATAGCCATGTTTTTTTTATATATATACTTTCGAGGCATAAGCATTTCGAAAATAACACTTCGTACCCAGGAACAACAATCGTGTTACATCGTATCATGTGTGGATTGTCAACTCGCAAAACCCCACGCGTTCAGTTCGCCATGGCAGTGGAGATTGACAGAACTCTATCCCGCTTCTGGATACATTCTCCTCGGACGCGGCCGAAACGGTCAAATAACCCACACAGCGCTCGCCGAAAGAAAAACGCTCACGGATGCCGATCCGAATGCACCATCGCCCACCCCCGCCGCACAGAAATGCTCCCTCATCGAGACGCTTGTACGCCGGGCTAAGAAAGTGTGATATGGTGAAAGTCTGAGGAGTGAGATGAAACTGAATTGAATGGTTTATAATGACGTGAATGCCAAATATCAAATCAAATAGGACAAGCGTTAACATTGATCAGGCAATTATTAAAATACCGTACCATTGCAGGAGAAACTGATAAACTAGCCAGGTTTATGGAAAAAAACAAAACATCCGAGTTGGATTTGGCACGGTACACGGAATACAAAAACTAACATCTGGTACTAAAGATGTAATTACCGAAGCTATCAACAGACGGGTGTGTACCGGATTAATTTGCTCTTGTGACAAATGCTATGTTGGTCAGACGGGACTAATGATCAGCACGAGACTAAAAGAACACCAATGGAATATGAAATACTTCCAAATAGAACTGGAGGCAGTGGCAGGGCACGCGTGCCAACAAGGACACTCAATTGATTTTGTTAATGTTGAAGTTCCGTGCAAAAACTAGTTACTACTTGCCAAGTACTAATTATAGAATCTATCGAAATCGAGGGAAATAAATATATATATTTAACCGTTCTGATAGCTGCAGGCTTAGGTGCTGTTCGGAAGCTAATCAAGTAGAATTACTACTAGACTTTCACCAGGCAATAACAGCTATTGCGATTCCTTGCACCCAACTGAATGGCAGGACTACGGTACATGTGTAATGGTTTCAATTGAGGCACACTAACTTTGTAGGCAACACAGTTTATTTACTAACGTAACAGATAACTCAGATGTTCACAGGATAACGATATAGGGTGGTGACCATCGCTCCTAACTTAGGGGCCCGTCCATAAATGACGTCACGCACCTGGAGGGGGGGGGGTTGAGAAATGTGACGTCACATCAAAATGCCGAACTTTAAATATATATAGAATTGCTATAACACTAATTGTTATAACAACACTCATACAACATGAGAGTGCAGCGCCACATTAAATACGCACTACAATGACAATAGTTTAAAGCGATTTGAAGCATGGAAATATGGTTTGGGGGGGGGGGGCAGAGCTTTGTGACGTCATATTTGAGGCGGGGTCTGACTTTTTTGTGACATCGTGTGCCGAAGGGGGGGGGGGAGGTCAAAAATCGTCCAAAATCGCGTGACGTCATTTATGTACGGCCCCTTAACGAAGACTCGAGGGGTTAACTATATAACCGGACCAGGGCAGCTTAACAGGCTGCCTGGTCCACGAGCGGAGATCGGAGACCCAGGAGCGTAGCTGCCGTCTCCTTTCCCCGCCCGGAGTTGAACAGCCCCGACCGGCTCCGCCCGTGACCACGCCTCCGACCACGCCCCCTTCCGGATCCTTCAGGGGGAAGGGTCGGCTCCCCTCACCACGTGACGCTCGCACTTTTATCCGGGTGTCCCCTGGCCCGCCTGGGTCCGCTCACGTGCCCTGTCGTGTTCACCCGGGGTGTCGCGTGTCCTGAGCCGACCTCGGTGACACCCGGACTCTGCCCCCCCCCCACCCCGAGTGAATCATGCCGTGCCATGCTCATGCTGGTACCGTAGAGAGCAGGGACGTGCGGTCAGGGGAGGCAGAGCCTCGTCTGTCATGCTCCAATGAAGATTGCTGTTACGAAAAGTGTAAAAAAACCTTAAGATAATTCAAAAACCTTTTTCTTGACTTTTCGTTAACAGCTATTAGAGGCCGTCCATAAATGGCGTCACGTGACCTGGGGGGGGGTGTTGAGAAATATGACGTCACATCAAAATGCGCAACTTTAAATAAATATAACAATAAAATAATAAAAATATAAAACAATTAAATTCTCACGACGTTTCGACTGCGATACAAGCAATCGTCATCAGGTGTGAAAACCACAGCAAGAAAATTTGAAAAAAAGTGGCGGTTATTTTTTTTAATTATTTCATTGTTTCCCTTCTACGTGGTGACTTTTACCGAAAGAACCAAGAATAACTAACGTATTACTTATTCCGCACGCGGTGACTTGCCAACCCTTTTTTTTTCTACTTTTGCACTCTCCTCTGTTCCTTTTTGTTTCGTTTGCCGTTGTGCACTTATCATGAGACCTTTTTGGCAATAAAACAGGAGTTATTAAGATGTTCAAACACCAAGTGGATCAAACCTTTCGCGAGGAATCAAGTCTGCATTAACCACACGGACTGGTGGTGAGCATGCGAACAAACATGCTCCGATAACTACGTGCTATTTTCCAATTGTTTATGCCTTAAAGGTACAGAAAGTGGCTATTATCCCCCCCACAAACTTTGCTTTTGTGACCGGGACAGCGATATTTTTACATGTACCGATTTTCAATAAGAAAACGTGCGGTGTGCGTTTGTGTTTATTCCTTCACGTATAGCCCTGGTCACAAAAGCAAAGTTTGTGGGGGGTAATAATAGCCATGGTTTTTTTAATATATATACTTTTGAGGCATAAGCATTTAGAAAATTACACTTCGTACCCAGGAACAACAATCGTGTCACATCGTATCATGTGTGTATTGTCAACTTGCAAAACCCCACGCGTTCAGTTCACCATGGCAGTGGAGATTGACAGAACTCTATCCCACTTCTGGATACATTCTCCTCGGACGCGGCCGAAACGGTCAAATAAGCCACACAGCGCTCGCCGAAAGAAAAAACGCTCACGGATGCCGATCCGAATGGAACCATCGCGCACCCCCGCCGCACAGAAATGCTCCCTCATCGAGACGCTCGTACGCCGGGCTAAGAAAGTGTGATACGGTGAAAGTCTGTGGAATGAGATGAAACTGAACTGAACGGTTTATAATGACGGACAAATCAACAAGGCACTGAATGCCAAATATCAAATCAAATAGGACAAGCGTTAACATTGATCAGGCAATTATTAAAATACCCTACCATGGCAGGAGTAACTGATAAACTAGACAAATTTTTGGAAAAAACAAAACATCCGAGTAGGATTTGGCACGATACACGAAATACAAAAACATCTGGTACTAAAGATGTAAATACCCAAGCTATCAAGAGACGGGTGTGTACCGGATTAATTTGCTCTTGTGACAAATGCTATGTTGGTCAGACGGGACTAATGATCAGCACGAGACTAAAAGAACACCAATTGAATATGAAATCCTTCCAAATAGAACTGGAGGCAGTGGCAGGGCACGCGTACCAACAAGGACACTCAATTGACTTTGATAATGTTGAAGTTCCGTGCAAAAACTAGTTACTACTTGCCAAGTACTAATTATAGAATCTATCGAAATCGAGGGAAATAAAAAATATATTTTAACCGTTCTGATAGCTGCAGGCTTAGGTGCTGTTCGGAAGCTAATCAAGTAGAATTACTACTAGACTGTTTCACCAGACAATAACAGCTATTGCGATTCCTTGCACGCAACTGAACGGCAGGACTACGGTACATGTGTAATGGTTTCAATTGAGGCACACACTTTAACTTTGTAGGCAACACAGTTTATTTACTAACGTAACAGATACTCAGATGTTCACAGGATAACGATATAGGGTGGTGACCATCGCTCCTAACTTAGGGGCCATCCATAAATGACGTCACGCACCTGGAGGGAGGGGGGGTTTGAGAAATGTGACGTCACATCAAAATGCCCAACTTTAAATATATATAGAATTGCTATAACACTAATTGTTATAACAACGCTCATACAACATCAGAGTGCAGCGCCACATTAAATACGCACTACAATGACAATAGTTTAAAGCGATTTGAAGCATGGAAATATGGTTTGGGGGGGGGGGGCAGAGCTTTGTGACGTCATATTTGAATGGGGGTCTGACTTTTTTGTGACGTCGTGTGACGAAGGGGGGGGGGAGGTCAAAAATCGTCCAAAATCGCGTGACGTCATTTATGTACGGCCCCTTAACGAAGACTCGAGGGGTAAACTATATAACCGGACCAGGGCAGCTTAACAGGCTGCCTGGTCCACGAGCGGAGATCGGAGACCCAGGAGCGTAGCTGACGTCTCCTTTCCCCGCCCGGAGTTGAACAGCCCCGACCGGCTCCGCCCTTGACCACGCCTCCGACCACGCCCCCTTCCGGATCCTTCGGGGAAGGGTCGGCTCCCCTCACCACGTGACGCTCGCACTTTTATCCGGGTGTCCCCTGGCCCGCCTGGGTCCGCTCACGTGCCCTGTCGGGTTCACCCAGGGTGTCGCGTGTCCTGAGCCGACCTCGGTGACACCCGGACCCTGCCCCCCCCGAGTGAGTCATGCCGTGCCATGCTCATGCTGGTACCGTAGAGAGCAGGGACGTGCGGTCAGGGGAGGCAGAGCCTCGTCTGTCATGCTCCAATGAAGATTGCTGTTACGAAAAGTGTAAAAAAACCTTAAGATAATTCAAAAACCTTTTTCTTGACTTTTCGTTAACAGCTATTAGAGGCCGTCCATAAATGGCGTCACGTGACCTGGGGGGGGGTGTTGAGAAATATGACGTCACATCAAAATGCGCAACTTTAAATAAATATAACAATAAAATAATAAAAATATAAAACAATTAAATTCTCACGACGTTTCGACTGCGACACAAGCAATCGTCATCAGGTGTGAAAACCACAGCAAGAAAATTTGAAAAAAAGTGGCGGTTATTTTTTTAATTATTTCATTGTTTCCCTTCTACGTGGTGACTTTTACCGAAAGAACCAAGAATAACTAACGTATTACTTATTCCGCACGCGGTGACTTGCCAACCCTTTTTTTTCTACTTTTGCACTCTCCTCTGTTCCTTTTTGTTTCGTTTGCCGTTGTGCACTTATCATGAGACCTTTTTGGCAATAAAACAGGAGTTATTAAGATGTTCAAACACCAAGTGGATCAAACCTTTCGCGAGGAATCAAGTCTGCATTAACCACACGGACTGGTGGTGAGCATGCGAACAAACATGCTCCGATAACTACGTGCTATTTTCCAATTGTTTATGCCTTAAAGGTACAGAAAGTGGCTATTATCCCCCCACAAACTTTGCTTTTGTGACCGGGACAGCGATATTTTTACATGTACCGATTTTCAATAAGAAAACGTGCGGTGTGCGTTTGTGTTTATTCCTTCACGTATAGCCCTGGTCACAAAAGCAAAGTTTGTGGGGGGTAATAATAGCCATGGTTTTTTTAATATATATACTTTTGAGGCATAAGCATTTAGAAAATTACACTTCGTACCCAGGAACAACAATCGTGTCACATCGTATCATGTGTGTATTGTCAACTTGCAAAACCCCACGCGTTCAGTTCACCATGGCAGTGGAGATTGACAGAACTCTATCCCACTTCTGGATACATTCTCCTCGGACGCGGCCGAAACGGTCAAATAAGCCACACAGCGCTCGCCGAAAGAAAAAACGCTCACGGATGCCGATCCGAATGGAACCATCGCGCACCCCCGCCGCACAGAAATGCTCCCTCATCGAGACGCTCGTATGCCGGGCTAAGAAAGTGTGATACGGTGAAAGTCTGTGGAATGAGATGAAACTGAACTGAACGGTTTATAATGACGGACAAATCAACAAGGCACTGAATGCCAAATATCAAATCAAATAGGACAAGCGTTAACATTGATCAGGCAATTATTAAAATACCCTACCATGGCAGGAGTAACTGATAAACTAGACAAATTTTTGGAAAAAACAAAACATCCGAGTAGGATTTGGCACGATACACGAAATACAAAAACATCTGGTACTAAAGATGTAAATACCCAAGCTATCAAGAGACGGGTGTGTACCGGATTAATTTGCTCTTGTGACAAATGCTATGTTGGTCAGACGGGACTAATGATCAGCACGAGACTAAAAGAACACCAATTGAATATGAAATCCTTCCAAATAGAACTGGAGGCAGTGGCAGGGCACGCGTACCAACAAGGACACTCAATTGACTTTGATAATGTTGAAGTTCCGTGCAAAAACTAGTTACTACTTGCCAAGTACTAATTATAGAATCTATCGAAATCGAGGGAAATAAAAAATATATTTTAACCGTTCTGATAGCTGCAGGCTTAGGTGCTGTTCGGAAGCTAATCAAGTAGAATTACTACTAGACTGTTTCACCAGACAATAACAGTTATTGCGATTCCTTACACCCAACTGAACGGTAGGACTACGGTACATGTATAATGGTTTCAATTGAGGCACACACTTTAACTTTGTAGGCAACACAGTTTATTAACTAACGTAACAGATAACTCAGATGTTCACAGGATAACGATATAGGGTGGTGACCATCGCTCCTAACTTAGGGGGCCATCCATAAATGACGTCACGCACCTGGAGGGAGGGGGGGTTTGAGAAATGTGATGTCACATCAAAATGCCTAACTTTAAATAAATATAGAATTGCTATAACACTAATTGTTATAACAACACTGATACAACATGAGAGTGCAGCGCCACATTAAATACGCACTACAATGACAATAGTTTAAAGCGATTTGAAGCATGGAAATATGGTTTGGGGGGGGGGGCAGAGCTTTGTGACGTCATATTTGAGGCGGGGTCTGACTTTTTTGTGACGTCGTGTGACGAAGGGGGGGAGGTCAAAAATCGTCCAAAATTGCGTGACGTTATTTATGTATGGCCCCTTAACGAGACTCGAGGGGTTAACTATATAACCGGACCAGGGCAGCTTAACAGGCTGCCTGGTCCACGAGCGGAGATCGGAGACCCAGGAGCGTAGCTGCCGTCTCCTTTCCCCGCGCGGAGTTGAACAGCCCCGACCGGCTCCGCCCTTGACCACGCCTCCGACCACGCCCCCTTCCGGATCCTTCGGGGAAGGGTCGGCTCCCCTCACCACGTGACGCTCGCACTTTTATCCGGGTGTCCCCTGGCCCACCTGGGTCCGCTCACGTGCCCTGTCGGGTTCACCCGGGGTGTCGCGTGTCCTGAGCCGACCTCGGTGACACCCGGACCCTGCCACCCCCGAGTGAGTCATGCCGTGCCATGCTCATGCTGGTACCGTAGAGAGCAGGGACGTGCGGTCAGGGGAGGCAGAGCCTCGTCTGTCATGCTCCAATGAAGATTGCTGTTACGAAAAGTGTAAAAAAACCTTAAGATAATTCAAAAACCTTTTTCTTGGCTTTTCGTTAACAGCTATTAGAGGCCGTCCATAAATGGCGTCACGTGACCTGGGGGGGAGGGTGGTGAGAAATATGATGTCACATCAAAATGCGCAACTTAAAATAAATATAACAATAAAATAATAAAAATATGACACAATTACATTCTCACGACGTTTCGACTGCGACACAAGCAATCGTCATCAGGTGTGAAAACCACAGCAAGAAAATTTGAAAAAAGTGGAGGTTATTTTTTATGCTATATTTTTGTTATTTTATTTTCACCTACGTGACTTTACCCAATAGAACCAAAGAGTATGGATCGTAGCAGTCACCAAATCTTTAAATCTAGAATTATTCTTAAATTATTTCATTGTTTCCCTTCTACGTGGTGACTTTACCGAAAGAACCAAGAATAACTAACGTATTACTTATTCCGCACGCGGTGACTTGCCAACCCTTTTTTTCTACTTTTGCACTCTCCTCTGTTCCTTTTTGTTTCGTTTGCCGTTGTGCACTTATCATGGGACCTTTTTGGCAATAAAACAGGAGTTAATAAGATGTTCAAACACCAAGTGAATTCAACCTTTCGCGAGGAATCAAGTCTGCATTAACCACACGGACTGGTGGTGAGCATGCGAACAAACATGCTCCGATAACTACGTGTTATTTTCCAATTGTTTATGCCTGAAAGGTACAGAAACTTTGCTTTTGTGACCGGGACAGCGATATTTTTACAAGTACCGATTTTCAATGAGAAAACGTGCGGTGTGCGTTTGTGTTTATTCCTTCACGTATTGCCCTGGTCACAAAAGCAAAGTTTGTGGGGGGTAATAATAGCCATGTTTTTTTATATATATACTTTTGAGGCATAAGCATTTAGAAAATAACGCTTCGTACCCAGGAACAACAATCGTATTACATCGTATCATGTGTGGATTGTCAACTCGCAAAACCCCTCGCGTTCAGTTCACCATGGCAGTGGAGATTGACAGAACTCTATCCCACTTCTGGATACGTTCTCCTCGGACGCGGCCGAAACGGTCAAATAACCCACACAGCGCTCGCCGAAAGAAAAAAACGCTCACGGATGCCGATCCGAATGCACCATCGCCCACCCCCGCCGCACAGAAATGCTCCCTCTTCGAGACGCTCGTACGCCGGGCTAAGAAAGTGTGATACGGTGAAAGTCTGAGGAGTGAGATGAAACTGAATTGAATGGTTTATAATGACGTGAATGCCAAATATCAAATCAAATAGAACAAGCGTTAACATTGATCAGGCAATTATTAAAATACCGTATCATTGCAGGAGTAACTGATAAACTAGCCAGATTTTTGGAAAAAACAAAACATCCGAGTAGGATTTGGCACGGTACACGGAATACAAAAACTAACATCTGGTACTAAAGATGTAATTACCGAAGCTATCAACAGACGGGTGTGTACCGGATTAATTTGCTCTTGTGACAAATGCTATGTTGGTCAGACGGGACTAATGATCAGCACGAGACTAAAAGAACACCAATTGAATATGAAATACTTCCAAATAGAACTGGAGGCAGTGGCAGGGCACGCGTGCCAACAAGGATACTCAATTGATTTTGATAATGTTGAAGTTCCGTGCAAAAACTAGTTACTACTTGCCAAGTACTAATTATAGAATCTATCGAAATCGAGGGAAATAAAAATATATATTTTAACCGTTCTGATAGCTGCAGGCTTAGGTGCTGTTCGGAAGCTAATCAAGTAGAATTACTACTAGACTGTTTCACCAGACAATAACAGCTATTGCGATTCCTTGCACCCAACTGAACGGCAGGACTACGGTACATGTGTAATGGTTTCAATTGAGGCACACACTTTAACTTTGTAGGCAACACAGTTTATTTACTAACGTAACAGATACTCAGATGTTCACAGGATAACGATATAGGGTGGTGACCATCGCTCCTAACTTAGGGGCCCGTCCATAAATGACGTCACACACCTGGAGGGAGGGGTTTGAGAAATGTAACGTCACATCAAAATGCCGAACTTTAAATATATATAGAATTGCTATAACACTAATTGTTATAACAACACTCATACAACATGAGAGTGCAGCGCCACATTAAATACGCACTACAATGACAATAGTTTAAAGCGATTTGAAGCATGGAAATATGGTTTGGGGGGGGGGGGCAGAGCTTTGTGACGTCATATTTGAGGCGGGGTCTGACTTTTTTGTGACGTCGTGTGACGAAGGGGGGGGGGGGAGGTCAAAAATCGTCCAAAATTGCGTGACGTCATTTATGTATGGCCCCTTAACGAGACTCGAGGGGTTAACTATATAACCGGACCAGGGCAGCTTAACAGGCTGCCTGGTCCACGAGCGGAGATCGGAGACCCAGGAGCGTAGCTGCCGTCTCCTTTCCCCGCGCGGAGTTGAACAGCCCCGACCGGCTCCGCCCTTGACCACGCCTCCGACCACGCCCCCTTCCGGATCCTTCGGGGAAGGGTCGGCTCCCCTCACCACGTGACGCTCGCACTTTTATCCGGGTGTCCCCTGGCCCGCCTGGGTCCGCTCACGTGCCCTGTCGGGTTCACCCGGGGTGTCGCGTGTCCTGAGCCGACGTCGGTGACACCCGGACCCTGCCCCCCCCCCACCCCGAGTGAATCATGCCGTGCCATGCTCATGCTGGTACCGTAGAGAGCAGGGACGTGCGGTCAGGGGAGGCAGAGCCTCGTCTGTCATGCTCCAATGAAGATTCCTGTTACGAAAAGTGTAAAAAAACCTTAAGATCATTCAAAAACCTTTTTCTTGACTTTTCGTTAACAGCTATTAGAGGCCGTCCATAAATGGCGTCACGTGACCTGGGGGGGGGGGGGTGTGAAATGTGACGTCACATCAAAATGCGCAACTTTAAATAAAAATAACAATAAAATAATAAAAATATGAAACAATTACATTCTCACGACGTTTCGACTGCGACACAAGCAATCGTCATCAGGTGTGAAAACCACAGCAAGAAAATTTGAAAAAAGTGGAGGTTATTTTTTATGCTATATTTTTGTTATTTTCTTTTCACCTACGTGACTTTACCCAATAGAACCAAAGAGTATGGATCGTAGCAGTCACCAAATCTTTAAATCTAGAATTATTTTTAAATTATTTCATTGTTTCCCTTCTACGTGGTGACTTTACCGAAAGAACCAAGAATAACTAACGTATTACTTATTCCGCACGCGGTGACTTGCCAACCCTTTTTTTCTACTTTTGCACTCTCCTCTGTTCCTTTTTGTTTCGTTTGCCGTTGTGCACTTATCATGAGACCTTTTTGGCAATAAAACAGGAGTTATTAAGATGTTCAAACACCAAGTGGATTCAACCTTTCGCGAGGAATCAAGTCTGCATTAACCACACGGACTGGTGGTGAGCATGCGAACAAACATGCTCCGATAACTACGTGTTATTTTCCAATTGTTTATGCCTTTAAAGGTACAGAAAGTGGCTATTATCCCCCCACAAACTTTGCTTTTGTGACCGGGACAGCGATATTTTTACATGTACCGATTTTCAATAAGAAAACGTGCGGTGTGCGTTTGTGTTTATTCCTTCACGTATTGCCCTGGTCACAAAAGCAAAGTTTGTGGGGGGTAATAATAGCCATGTTTTTTTATATATATAAATACTTTTATATATATATTTAGAAAATAACACTTCGTACCCAGGAACAACAATCGTGTTACATTGTGTCATGTGTGGATTGTCAACTCGCAAAACCCCACGTGTTCAGTTCACCATGGAAGTGGATATTGACAGAACTCTATCCCGCTTCTGGATACATTCTCCTCGGACGCGGCCGAAACGGTCAAATAACCCACACAGCGCTCGCCGAAAGAAAAAACGCTCACGGATGCCGATCCGAATGCACCATCGCCCACCCCCGCCGCACAGAAATGCTCCCTCATCGAGACGCTCGTACGCCGGGCTAAGAAAGTGTGATACGGTGAAAGTCTGTGGAGTGAGATTAAACTGAACTGAAGGGTTTATAATGACGGTCAATCAACAAGGCACTGAATGCCAAATATCAAATCAAATAGGACAAGCGTTAACATTGATCAGGCAATTATTAAAATACCGTATCATTGCAGGAGTAACTGATAAACTAGCCAGGTTTATGGAAAAAAACAAAACATCCGAGTAGAATTTGGCACGGTACACGGAATACAAAAACTAACGTCTGGTACTAAAGATGTAATTACCGAAGCTATCAACAGCCGGTTGTGTACCGGATTAATTTGCTCTTGTGACAAATGCTATGTTGGTCAGACGGGACTAATGATCAGCACGAGACTAAAAGAACACCAATGGAATATGAAATACTTCCAAATAGAACTGGAGGCAGTGGCAGGGCACACGTGCCAACAAGGACACTCAATTGATTTTGATAATGTTGAAGTCCCGTGCAAAAACTAGTTACTACTTGCCAACTACTAATTATAGAATCTATCGAAATCGAGGGAAATAAAAATATATATGTAACCGTTCTTATAGCTGCAGGCTTAGGTGCTGTTCGGAAGCTAATCAAGTAGAATTACTACTAGACTTTCACCAGACAATAACAGCTATTGCGATTCCTTTCACCCAACTGAATGGCAGGACTATGGTACATGTGTAATGGTTTCAATTGAGGCACACACTTTAACTTTGTAGGCAACACAGTTTATTTACTAACGTAACAGATAACTCAGATGTTCACAGGATAACGATATAGGGTGGTGACCATCGCTCCTAACTTAGGCGCCCGTCCATAAATGACGTCACGCACCTGGAGGGGGGGGGGGTTTGAGAAATGTGACGTCACATCAAAATGCCCAACTTTAAATATATATAGAATTGCTATAACACTAATTGTTATAACAACACTCATACAACATGAGAGTGCAGCGCCACATTAAATACGCACTACAATGACAATAGTTTAAAGCGATTTGAAGCATGGAAATATGGTTTGGGGGGGGGGGGGCAGAGCTTTGTGACGTCATATTTGAGGCGGGGTCTGACTTTTGTGACGTCGTGTGACGAAGGGGGGGGAGGTCAAAAATCGTCCAAAATCGCGTGACGTCATTTATGTACGGCCCCTTAACGAAGACTCGAGGGGTTAACTATATAACCGGACCAGGGCAGCTTAGCAGGCTGCCTGGTCCACGAGCGGAGATCGGAGACCCAGGAGCGTAGCTGCCGTCTCCTTTCCCCGCCCGGAGTTGAACAGCCCCGACCGGCTCCGCCCTTGACCACGCCTCCGACCACGCCCCCTTCCGGATCCTTCGGGGGGAAGGGTCGGCTCCCCTCACCACGTGACGCTCGCACTTTTATCCGGGTGTCCCCTGGCCCGCCTGGGTCCGCTCACGTGCCCTGTCGGGTTCACCCGGGGTGTCGCGTGTCCTGAGCCGACCTCGGTGACACCCGGACCCTGCCCCCCCCCACCCCGAGTGAATCATGCCGTGCCATGCTCATGCTGGTACCGTAGAGAGCAGGGACGTGCGGTCAGGGGAGGCAGAGCCTCGTCTGTCATGCTCCAATGAAGATTGCTGTTACGAAAAGTAAAAAAAAAACCTTAAGATCATTCAAAAACCTTTTTCTTAACTTTTCGTTAACAGCTATTAGAGGCCGTCCATAAATGGCGTCACGTGACCTGGGGGGGGGGGTGTGAAATGTGACGTCACATCAAAATGCGCAACTTTAAATAAAAATAACAATAAAATAATAAAAATATGAAACAATTACATTCTCACGACGTTTCGACTGCGACACAAGCAATCGTCATCAGGTGTGAAAACCACAGCAAGAAAATTTGAAAAAAGTGGAGGTTATTTTTTATGCTATATTTTTGTTATTTTATTTTCACCTACGTGACTTTACCCAATAGAACCAAAGAGTATGGATCGTAGCAGTCACCAAATCTTTAAATCTAGAATTATTTTTAAATTATTTCATTGTTTCCTTTCTACGTGGTGACTTTACCGAAAGAACCAAGAATAACTAACGTATTACTTATTCCGCACGCGGTGACTTGCCAACCCTTTTTTTCTACTTTTGCACTCTCCTCTGTTCCTTTTTGTTTCGTTTGCCGTTGTGCACTTATCATGGGACCTTTTTGGCAATAAAACAGGAGTTATTAAGATGTTCAAACACCAAGTGGATTCAACCTTTCGCGAGGAATCAAGTCTGCATTAACCACACGGACTGGTGGTGAGCATGCGAACAAACATGCTCCGATAACTACGTGTTATTTTCCAATTGTTTATGCCTTAAAGGTACAGAAAGTGGCTATTATCCCCCCACAAACTTTGCTTTTGTGACCGGGACAGCGATATTTTTACAAGTACCGATTTTCAATGAGAAAACGTGCGGTGTGCGTTTGTGTTTATTCCTTCACGTATTGCCCTGGTCACAAAAGCAAAGTTTGTGGGGGGTAATAATAGCCATGTTTTTTTATATATATACTTTTGAGGCATAAGCATTTAGAAAATAACGCTTCGTACCCAGGAACAACAATCGTATTACATCGTATCATGTGTGGATTGTCAACTCACAAAACCCCTCGCGTTCAGTTCACCATGGCAGTGGAGATTGACAGAACTCTATCCCACTTCTGGATACGTTCTCCTCGGACGCGGCCGAAACGGTCAAATAACCCACACAGCGCTCGCCGAAAGAAAAAAACGCTCACGGATGCCGATCCGAATGCACCATCGCCCACCCCCGCCGCACAGAAATGCTCCCTCATCGAGACGCTCGTACGCCGGGCTAAGAAAGTGTGATACGGTGAAAGTCTGAGGAGTGAGATGAAACTGAATTGAATGGTTTATAATGACGTGAATGCCAAATATCAAATCAAATAGAACAAGCGTTAACATTGATCAGGCAATTATTAAAATACCGTATCATTGCAGGAGTAACTGATAAAGTAGCCAGATTTTTGGAAAAAACAAACCATCCGAGTAGGATTTGGCACGGTACACGGAATACAAAAACTAACATCTGGTACTAAAGATGTAATTACCGAAGCTATCAACAGACGGGTGTGTACCGGATTAATTTGCTCTTGTGACAAATGCTATGTTGGTCAGACGGGACTAATGATCAGCACGAGACTAAAAGAACACCAATTGAATATGAAATACTTCCAAATAGAACTGGAGGCAGTGGCAGGGCACGCGTGCCAACAAGGATACTCAATTGATTTTGATAATGTTGAAGTTCCGTGCAAAAACTAGTTGCTACTTGCCAAGTACTAATTATAGAATCTATCGAAATCGAGGGAAATAAAAATATATATTTTAACCGTTCTGATAGCTGCAGGCTTAGGTGCTGTTCGGAAGCTAATCAAGTAGAATTACTACTAGACTGTTTCACCAGACAATAACAGCTATTGCGATTCCTTGCACCCAACTGAACGGCAGGACTACGGTACATGTGTAATGGTTTCAATTGAGGCACACACTTTAACTTTGTAGGCAACACAGTTTATTTACTAACGTAACAGATACTCAGATGTTCACAGGATAACGATATAGGGTGGTGACCATCGCTCCTAACTTAGGGGCCCGTCCATAAATGACGTCACACACCTGGAGGGAGGGGTTTGAGAAATGTAAAAGTCACATCAAAATGCCGAACTTTAAATATATATAGAATTGCTATAACACTAATTGTTATAACAACACTCATACAACATGAGAGTGCAGCGCCACATTAAATACGCACTACAATGACAATAGTTTAAAGCGATTTGAAGCATGGAAATATGGTTTGGGGGGGGGGGGGCAGAGCTTTGTGACGTCATATTTGAGGCGGGGTCTGACTTTTTTGTGACGTCGTGTGACGAAGGGGGGGGGGGAGGTCAAAAATCGTCCAAAATTGCGTGACGTCATTTATGTATGGCCCCTTAACGAGACTCGAGGGGTTAACTATATAACCGGACCAGGGCAGCTTAACAGGCTGCCTGGTCCACGAGCGGAGATCGGAGACCCAGGAGCGTAGCTGCCGTCTCCTTTCCCCGCCCGGAGTTGAACAGCCCCGACCGGCTCCGCCCTTGACCACGCCTCCGACCACGCCCCCTTCCGGATCCTTCGGGGAAGGGTCGGCTCCCCTCACCACGTGAAGCTCGCACTTTTATCCGGGTGTCCCCTGGCCCGCCTGGGTCCGCTCACGTGCCCTGTCGGGTTCACCCGGGGTGTCGCGTGTCCTGAGCCGACGTCGGTGACACCCGGACCCTGCCCCCCCCCACCCCGAGTGAATCATGCCGTGCCATGCTCATGCTGGTACTGTAGAGAGCAGGGACGTGCGGTCACGGGAGGCAGAGCCTCGTCTGTCATGCTCCAATGAAAATTGCTGTTACGAAAAGTAAAAAAAACCTTAAGATAATTCAAAAACCTTTTTCTTAACTTTTTGTTAACAGCTATTAGAGGCCGTCCATAAATGGCGTCACGTGACCTGGGGGGGGGGTGGTGAGAAATATGACGTCACATCAAAATGCGCAACTTTAAATAAATATAACAATAAAATAATAAAAATATAAAACAATTAAATTCTCACGACGTTTCGACTGCGACACAAGCAATCGTCATCAGGTGTGAAAACCACAGCAAGAAAATTTGAAAAAAGTGGCGGTTATTTTTTTATTATTTCATTGTTTCCCTTCTACGTGGTGACTTTACCGAAAGAACCAAGAAAAACTAACGTATTACTTATTCCGCACGCGGTGACTTGCCAACCCTTTTTTTTCTACTTTTGCACTCTCCTCTGTTCCTTTTTGTTTCGTTTGCCGTTGTGCACTTATCATGAGACCTTTTTTGGCAATAAAACAGGAGTTATTAAGATGTTCAAACACCAAGTGGATTCAACCTTTCGCGAGGAATCAAGTCTGCATTAACCACACGGACTGGTGGTGAGCATGCGAACAAACATGCTCCAATAACTACGTGTTATTTTCCAATTGTTTATGCCTTTAAAGGTACGGAAAGTTGCTATTATCCCCCCACAAACTTTGCTTTTGTGACCGGGACAGCGATATTTTTACATGTACCGATTTTCATTAAGAAAACGTGCGGTGTGCGTTTGTGTTTATTCCTTCACGTATTGCCCTGGTCACAAAAGCAAAGTTTGTGGGGGTAATAATAGCCATGTATTTTATATATATATACTTTTGAGGCATAAGCATTTAGAAAATAACACTTCGTACCCAGGAACAACAATTGTGTTACATCGTGTCATGTGTGGATTGTCAACTCGCAAAACCCCACGCGTTCAGTTCACCATGGCAGTGGAGATTGACAGAACTCTATCCCGCTTCTGGATACATTCTCCTCGGACGCGGCCGAAACGGTCAAATAACCCACACAGCGCTCGCCGAAAGAAAAAACGCTCACGGATGCCGATCCGAATGCACCATCGCCCACCCCCGCCGCACAGAAATGCTCCCTCATCGAGACGCTCGTACGCCGGGCTAAGAAAGTGTGATACGGTGAAAGTCTGAGGAGTGAGATGAAACTGAACTGAACGGTTTATAATGACGGTCAAATCAACAAGGCACTGAATGCCAAATATCAAATCAAATAGGACAAGCGTTAACATTGATCAGGCAATTATTAAAATACCGTATCATTGCAGGAGTAACTGATAAACTAGCCAGGTTTATGGAAAAAAAAAAAAACATCCGAGTAGGATTTGGCACGGTACACGGAATACAAAAACTAACGTCTGGTACTAAAGATGTAATTACCGAAGCTATCAACAGACGGTTGTGTACCGGATTAATTTGCTCTTGTGACAAATGCTATGTTGGTCAGACGGGACTAATGATCAGCACGAGACTAAAAGAACACCAATTGAATATGAAATACTTCCAAATAGAGCTGGAGGCAGTGGCAGGGCACGCGTGCCAACAAGGATACTCAATTGATTTTGTTAATGTTGAAGTTCCGTGCAAAAACTAGTTACTACTTGCCAAGTACTAATTATAGAATCTATCGAAATCGAGGGAAATAAAAATATATATTTAACCGTTCTGATAGCTGCAGGCTTAGGTGCTGTTCAGAAGCTAATCAAGTAGAATTACTACTAGACTTTCACCAGACAATAACAGCTATTGCGATTCCTTGCACCCAACTGAATGGCAGGACTACGGTACATGTGTAATGGTTTCAATTGAGGCACACACTTTAACTTTGTAGGCAACACAGTTTATTTACTAACGTAACAGATACTCAGATGTTCACAGGATAACGATATAGGGTGGTGACCATCGCTCCTAACTTAGGGGCCCGTCCATAAATGACGTCACGCACCTGGAGGGGGGGGGGTTGAGAAATGTGACGTCACATCAAAATGCCCAACTTTAAATATATATAGAATTGCTATAACACTAATTGTTATAACAACGCTCCTACAACATCAGAGTGCAGCGCCACATTAAATACGCACTACAATGACAATAGTTTAAAGCGATTTGAAGCATGGAAATATGGTTTGGGGGGGGGGCAGAGCTTTGTAACGTCATATTTGAGGGGGGGTCTGACTTTTTGTGACGTCGTGTGACGAAGGGGGGGGGAGTCAAAAATCGTCCAAAATCGCGTGACGTCATTTAAGGACGGTCCCTTAACGAAGACTCGAGGGGTTAACTATATAACCGGACCAGGGCAGCTTAACAGGCTGCCTGGTCCACGAGCGGAGATCGGAGACCCAGGAGCGTAGCTGCCGTCTCCTTTCCCCGCCCGGAGTTGAACAGCCCCGACCGGCTCCGCCCTTGACCACGCCTCCGACCACGCCCCCTTCCGGATCCTTCGGGGAAGGGTCGGCTCCCCTCACCACGTGACGCTCGCACTTTTATCCGGGTGTCCCCTGGCCCGCCTGGGTCCGCTCACGTGCCCTGTCGGGTTCACCCGGGGTGTCGCGTGTCCTGAGCCGACGTCGGTGACACCCGGACCCTGCCCCCCCCCACCCCGAGTGAATCATGCCGTGCCATGCTCATGCTGGTACCGTAGAGAGCAGGGACGTGCGGTCAGGGGAGGCAGAGCCTCGTCTGTCATGCTCCAATGAAGATTCCTGTTACGAAAAGTGTAAAAAAACCTTAAGATCATTCAAAAACCTTTTTCTTGACTTTTCGTTAACAGCTATTAGAGGCCGTCCATAAATGGCGTCACGTGACCTGGGGGGGGGGGGGTGTGAAATGTGACGTCACATCAAAATGCGCAACTTTAAATAAATATAACAATAAAATAATAAAAATATGAAACAATTACATTCTCACGACGTTTCGACTGCGACACAAGCAATCGTCATCAGGTGTGAAAACCACAGCAAGAAAATTTGAAAAAAGTGGAGGTTATTTTTTATGCTATATTTTTGTTATTTTATTTTCACCTACGTGACTTTACCCAATAGAACCAAAGAGTATGGATCGTAGCAGTCACCAAATCTTTAAATCTAGCATTATTTTTAAATTATTTCATTGTTTCCCTTCTACGTGGTGACTTTACCGAAAGAACCAAGAATAACTAACGTATTACTTATTCCGCACGCGGTGACTTGCCAACCCTTTTTTTCTACTTTTGCACTCTCCTCTGTTCCTTTTTGTTTCGTTTGCCGTTGTGCACTTATCATGGGACCTTTTTAGCAATAAAACAGGAGTTATTAAGATGTTCAAACACCAAGTGGATTCAACCTTTCGCGAGGAATCAAGTCTGCATTAACCACACGGACTGGTGGTGAGCATGCGAACAAACATGCTCCGATAACTACGTCTTATTTTCCATTTGTTTATGCCATTAAAGGTACAGAAAGTGGCTATTATCCCCCCACAAACTTTGCTTTTGTGACCGGGACAGCGATATTTTTACATGTACCGATTTTCAATAAGAAAACGTGCGGTGTGCGTTTGTGTTTATTCCTTCACGTATAGCCCTGGTCACGAAAGCAAAGTTTGTGGGGGGTAATAATAGCCATGTTTTTTTATATATATATACTTTTGAGGCATAAGCATTTAGAAAATAACGCTTCGTACCCAGGAACAACAATCGTGTCACATCGTATCATGTGTGGATTGTCAACTTGCAAAACCCCACGCGTTCAGTTCACCATGGCAGTGGAGATTGACAGAACTCTATCCCACTTCTGGATACATTCTCCTCGGACGCGGCCGAAACGGTCAAATAAGCCACACAGCGCTCACCGAAAGAAAAAACGCTCACGGATGCCGATCCGAATGCACCATCGCCTACCCCCGCCGCACAGAAATGCTCCCTCATCGAGACGCTCGTACGCCGGGCTAAGAAAGTGTGATACGGTGAAAGTCTGAGGAGTGAGATGAAACTGAACTGAAGGGTTTATAATGACGGACAAATCAACAAGGCACTGAATTCCAAATATCAAATCAAATAGGACAAGCGTTAACATTGATCAGGCAATTATTAAAATACCGTACCATTGCAGGAGTAACTGATAAACTAGCCAGGTTTATGGAAAAAAACAAAACATCCGAGTAGGATTTGGCACTGTACACGGAATACAAAAACTAACGTCTGGTACTAAAGATGTAATTACCGAAGCTATCAACAGACGGTTGTGTACCGGATTAATTTGCTCTTGTGACAAATGCTATGTTGGTCAGACGGGACTAATGATCAGCACGAGACTAAAAGAACACCAATTGAATATGAAATACTTCCAAATAGAGCTGGAGGCAGTGGCAGGGCACGCGTGCCAACAAGGATACTCAATTGATTTTGTTAATGTTGAAGTTCCGTGCAAAAACTAGTTACTACTTGCCAAGTACTAATTATAGAATCTATCGAAATCGAGGGAAATAAAAATATATATTTAACCGTTCTGATAGCTGCAGGCTTAGGTGCTGTTCGGAAGCTAATCAAGTAGAATTACTACTAGACTTTCACCAGACAATAACAGCTATTGCGATTCCTTGCACCCAACTGAATGGCAGGACTACGGTACATGTGTAATGGTTTCAATTGAGGCACACACTTTAACTTTGTAGGCAACACAGTTTATTTACTAACGTAACAGATAACTCAGATGTTCACAGGATAACGATATAGGGTGGGGACCATCGCTCCTAACTTCGGGGCCCGTCCATAAATGACGTCACGCACCTGGAGGGGGGGGGGTTTGAGAAATGTGACGTCACATCAAAATGCCCAACTTTAAATATATATATAGAATTGCTATAACACTAATTGTTATAACAACACTCATACAACATGAGAGTGCAGCGCCACATTAAATACGCACTACAATGACAATAGTTTAAAGCGATTTGAAGCATGGAAATATGGTTTGGGGGGGGGGGGCAGAGCTTTGTGACGTCATATTTGAGGCGGGGTCTGACTTTTGTGACGTCGTGTGACGAAGGGGGGGGGGGTCAAAAATCGTCCAAAATCGCGTGACGTCATTTATGTACGGCCCCTTAACGAAGACTCGAGGGGTTAACTATATAACCGGACCAGGGCAGCTTAGCAGGCTGCCTGGTCCACGAGCGGAGATCGGAGACCCAGGAGCGTAGCTGCCGTCTCCTTTCCCCGCCCGGAGTTGAACAGCCCCGACCGGCTCCGCCCTTGACCACGCCTCCGACCACGCCCCCATCCGGATCCTTCGGGGGGAAGGGTCGGCTCCCCTCACCACGTGATGCTCGCACTTTTATCCGGGTGTCCCCTGGCCCGCCTGGGTCCGCTCACGTGCCCTGTCGGGTTCACCCTGGGTGTCGCGTGTCCTGAGCCGACCTCGGTGACACCCGGACCCTGCCCTACCCCCACCCCGAGTGAGTCATGCCGTGCCATGCTCATGCTGGTACCGTAGAGAGCAGGGACGTGCGGTCGTCCATAAATGGCGTCACGTGACCTGCGGTGGGGCGGGGGGGGGTGAGAAATGTGACGTCACATCAAAATGCGAAACTTTAAATAAATATAGACACAGCACGTTCTACTTAATTAAATAGACTTTTTAATAAATGTTTTCTCCTACAACATCAGAGTGCAGCGCCACGTTAAATACGCAACTACAATGACAATAGTTTAAAGCGATTTGAAGCATGTTTTATTTTCAAAATATGGTTTTGGGGGAGGGGCGGGGCAGAGCTTTGTGACGTCATATTTGAAGGGGGGTCTGACTTTTTGTGACTCCGTGTGACGAGGGGGGGGGGTTCAAGAATCGTCCAAAATCGCGTGACGTCATTTATGGACAGCCCCTATATGCATTCATTAAACCTCCACACTCTGTAGCAATAGGTTTTTACCCTTTTATCTGGCACCAAAACTGACACCTTTATACAAGGCATCATGTTTGCAATAACCACAACACAAGCAGTCAAAATGCAAACAAAAAGAGACAACTCTGATAATGATATTGGCACTGTTCTTGAATTTGATTGGTCCACACCCGAGACGGCTTTTCTTAGAGCCCTTAGTCTCCACTGGTGTTGGACCAGATGACGCCAAAAGGCGTACAACTCAAAAACAGCACACTATCAGAGTATTGAGAGCTAGCTCTCAATACTCTGATAGTGCGCTGTATTTGATTGAGAGCTAGCTCTCAATACTCTGATAGTGCGCTGTATTTGAGTTGTACGCCTTTTGGCGTCATCTGGTCCAACACCAGTGGAGGCGAGGCTCTAAGAAAAGCCATCTCGGGTGTGGACCAATCAAATTCAAGAACAGTGCCAATATCATTATCAGAGTTGTCTCTTTTTGTTTGCATTTTGACTGCTTGTGTTGTGGTTATTGCAAACATGATCCCCTTGTATAAAGGTGTCAAGTTTTGGTGCCAGATAAAAGGGTAAAAACCTATTACTATATCTTGCTACTGGCAAAGGGAGGTCTCATCATGTAAATGCTCTCCCCAACTCTGGTCTTCGCATCTGATTGGCTCACAAGTGACGACGCCACGCTTATCCCTCCGCTCGATTGAAGACATCAGCAGCAGGAGGATTTCTCCACAACTATGTGGCTGCCCACCTTGGTGATGCTGGTTGTTATAATTACTGGCGAAACGTCACAGTTACACGAATTGTAAATGTTGTGCAGGAGGTTTACTCTCCAACACACAACCGGTTGGCACTGGACGAGTATACTACACTACACTACACACTAGTGCTGTACTAGTATACTACACTATACACTACACACTAGTGCTGTACTAGTATACTACACGATACTCTACACACTAGTGCTGTACTAGTATACTACACTATACACTACACTATACACTAGTGCTGTACTAGTACACTACACTATACACTACACACTAGTGCTGTACTAGTATACTACACTATACACTACACACTAGTGCTGTACTAGTATTATACACTATACACTACACACTAGTGCTGTACTAGTATACTACACTATACACTACACTATACACTAGTGCTGTACTAGTACACTACACTATACACTACACACTAGTGCTGTACTAGTATACTACACTATACACTAGTGCTGTACTAGTATTATACACTATACACTACACACTAGTGCTGTATTAGTATACTACACTATACACTACACACTAGTGCTGTACTAGTATACTACATTTTACACTACACAATACATTACACTATACACTGCACACTAGTGCTGTACTAGTATACTACACTATACACTACACACTAGTTCTGTACTAGTATACTACACTATACACTGCACACTAGTGCTGTACTAGTATACTACACTATACACTACACTATACACTAGTGCTGTACTAGTACACTACACTATACACTAGTGCTGTACTAGTATACTACACTATAAACTACACACTAGTGCTGTACTAGTATACTACACTATACACTACACACTAGTGCTGTACTAGTATACTACACTATACACTACACATTAGTGCTGTACTAGTATTATACACTATACACTACACAATACACTACACTATACACTACACACTAGTGCTGTACTAGTATACTACACTATACACTGCACACTAGTGCTGTACTAGTATACTACACTATACACTGCACACTAGTGCTGTACTAGTATACTACACTATACACTACACTACACACTAGTGCTGTACTAGTATACTACACTATACACTGCACACTAGTGCTGTACTAGTATACTACACTATACACTACACTATACACTAGTGCTGTACTAGTACACTACACTATACACTACACACTAGTGCTGTACTAGTATACTACACTATAAACTACACTACACACTAGTGCTGTACTAGTATTATACACTATACACTACACACTAGTGCTGTACTAGTATACTACACTATACACTAGTGCTGTACTAGTATACTACACTATACACTGCACACTAGTGCTGTACTAGTATACTACACTATACACTGCACACTAGTGCTGTACTAGTATACTACACTATACACTACACTACACACTAGTGCTGTACTAGTATACTACACTATACACTGCACACTAGTGCTGTACTAGTATACTACACTATACACTACACTATACACTAGTGCTGTACTAATACACTACACTATACACTACACACTAGTGCTGTACTAGTATACTACACTATACACTACACTACACACTAGTGCTGTACTAGTATTATACACTATACACTACACACTAGCGCTGTACTAGTATACTACACTATACACTAGTGCTGTACTAGTATACTACACTATACACTACACACTAGTGCTGTACTAGTATACTACACTATACACTACACACTAGTGCTGTACTAGTATACTCCACTATACACTACACTATACACTAGTGCTGTACTAGTACACTACACTATACACTACACACTAGTGCTGTACTAGTATACTACACTATAAACTACACACTAGTGCTGTACTAGTATACTACACTATACACTACACACTAGTGCTGTACTAGTATTATACACTATACACTAGTGCTGTACTAGTATACTACACTATACAATGCACACTAGTGCTATACTAGTATACTACACTATACACTACACACTAGTGCTGTACTAGTATACTACACTATACACTAGTGCTGTACTAGTATATTACACTATACACTACACACTAGTGCTGTACTAGTATACCACACTATACACTACACACTAGTGCTGTACAAGTATACTACACTATACACTACACACTAGTGCTGTACTAGTATACTACACTATACACTAGTGCTGTACTAGTATACTACACTATACACTACACACTAGTGCTGTACTAGTATACTACACTGTACACTACACTACACACTAGTGCTGTACTAGTACACTACACTATACACTACACTCTAATGCTATACTAGTATACTACACTATACACTACACACTAGTGCTGTACTAGTATACTACACTATACACTACACTAGTGCTGTACTAGTATACTACACTATACAATACACACTAGTGCTGTACTAGTATACTATACTAAACACTACACACTAGTGCTGTACTAGTATACTACACTATACACTACACACTAATGCTTTACTAGTATACTACACTATACACTAGTGCTGTACTAGTATACTACACTATACACTACACACTAGTGCTGTACTAGTATACTACACTATACACTACACACTAGTGCTGTACTAGTATACTACACTGTACACTACACACTAGTGCTGTACTAGTATACTACACTATACACTACACACTAGTGCTGTACTAGTATACTACACTAAACACTACACACTAGTGCTGTACTAGTATACTATACTGTACACTACACACTAGTGCTGTACTAGTATACTACACTATACACTACACACTAGTGCTGTACTAGTATACTACACTATACACTACACACTAGTGCTGTACTAGTATACTACACTATACACTACACACTAGTGCTGTACTAGTATGCTACACTATACACTACACACTAGTGCTGTACTAGTATGCTACACTATACACTACACTATACACTAGTGCTGTACTAGTATACTACACTATACACTACACTATACGCTAGTGCTGTACTACTATACACTACACTATACACTACACACTAGTGCTGTACTAGTATACTACACTATACACTACACACTAGTGCTGTACTAGTATACTACACTATACACTACACTACACACTAGTGCTGTACTAGTATACTACACTATACACTACACACTAGTGCTGTACTAGTATACTACACTATACACTACACACTAGTGCTGTACTAGTATACTACACTATACACTACACACTAGTGCTGTACTAGTATACTACACTATATACTCCACACTAGTGCTGTACTAGTATACTACACTATACACTACACACTAGTTCTGTACTAGCATACTACACTATACACTGCACACTAGTGCTGTACTAGTATACTACACTATACACTACACTATACACTAGTGCTGTACTAGTACACTACACTATACACTAGTGCTGTACTAGTATACTACACTATAAACTACACACTAGTGCTGTACTAGTATACTACACTATACACTACACACTAGTGCTGTACTAGTATACAACACTATACACCACACACTAGTGCTGTACTAGTATACTACACTATACACTACACACTAGTGCTGTACTAGTATACTACACTATACACTACACTATACACTAGTGCTGTACTAGTATACTACACTATACACTACACACTAGTGCTGTACTAGTATACTACACTATACACTACACACTAGTGCTGTACTAGTATACTACACTATACACTACACACTAGTGCTGTACTAGTATACTACACCATACACTACACACCAGTGCTGTACTAGTATACTACACTACACTATACACTAGTGTTGTACTAGTACACTACACACTAGTGCTGTACTAGTACACTACACTACACACTAGTGCTGTACTAGTATACTACACTATACACTACACACTAGTGCTGTACTAGTACACTACACTATACACTACACACTAGTGCTGTACTAGTATACTACACTATACACTACACACCAGTGCTGTACTAGTATACTACACTACACTATACACTACACACTAGTGTTGTACTAGTACACTACACTATACACTACACACTAGTGCTGTACTAGTACACTACACTATACACTACACACTAATGCTGTACTAGTATACTACACTATACACTACACACTAGCGCTGTACTAGTATACTACACTATACAATACACTATACACCACACACTAGTGCTGTACTAGTATACAACACTATACACTACACACTAGTGCTGTACTAGTATACTACACTATACACCACACACTAGTGCTGTACTAGTATACTACACTATACACTACACTATACACTAGTGCTGTACTAGTATACTACACTATACACTACACACTAGTGCTGTACTAGTATACTACACTATACACTACACTACACACTAGTGCTGTACTAGTATACTACACTATACACTACACACTAGTGCTGTACTAGTATACTACACTATACACTACACACCAGTGCTGTACTAGTATACTACACTACACTATACACTAGTGTTGTACTAGTACACTACACACTAGTGCTGTACTAGTACACTACACTATACACTACACACTAGTGCTGTACTAGTATACTACACTATACACTACACACTAGTGCTGTACTAGTACACTACACTATACACTACACACTAGTGCTGTACTAGTATACTACACTATACACTACACACCAGTGCTGTACTAGTATACTACACTACACTATACACTACACACTAGTGTTGTACTAGTACACTACACTATACACTACACACTAATGCTGTACTAGTATACTACACTATACACTACACACTAGCGCTGTACTAGTATACTACACTATACACTACACTATACACCACACACTAGTGCTGTACTAGTATACTGCACTATACACTACACACTAGCGCTGTACTAGTATACTACACTATACACTACACTATACACTAGTGCTGTACTAGTATACTACACTATACACTACACACTAGTGCTGTACTAGTATACTACACTACACACTACACACTAGTGCTGTACTAGTATACTCCACTATACACTACACGGATTTCACGACACAAACACCTCCACTGTGGATCATATTCTGATCATCAGCACCGCAATCGATAAACGGTTTTAATTTTAAATCGCCAATTGCCGCGAATTAATTACGAGGGATCGATGCGTTATAACCAAGTGACACCGTAGATTCCTACCGACGATGGACCAGGAATCGATCCGCGCGCGTTTCGAATCGACAAATCCGTGCGCCTTTGTCACCCGGGTCGCCCGAGATAAACGATTCGATTAATATTTGTAAAACTCTGAACCCTCTTTCGCTTAGTAATCGATTCGAGTCGACAGTGGTGCTTTTTTCAACGAACGCAAGTCGACGAATCGCTGCACGTTCGGAGGCGTCGCACGGAATCGATTTGACCTCGCGAGAATAAACGTGGAAATCGGATCGATTCCGAAGTTTTTGGCACCTTTCGTTACCCGTAGTTTCATCATCCTCGGCTGGTGGGTGGTGGTAGCGTGGCTCCGCGTTTTTTAAATGCAAATTAAACATTTTGACAACGTTTAAACGTTTAATTGTTTTTATTTTCAAAGTTCAATCAAAAGAGTGGCAAAGGCGAACCCCCCATTCATTGACTGCGACGTTGGCGACTTCGCTGCCTTGAAAGCCGGTGAGAGAATCAGCACCACCACCTCCTTACACACAGAGACTCATAGAGACCCACAGAGACTCGTAGACTCATAGAGACCCACAGAGACACACAGAGACACAGAGAGACACACAGACTCATAGAGACACACAGACTCGTAGAGACACAGAGACTCGTAGAGACACACAGAGACTCAAAGAGACCCACAGATTCGTAGAGACTCATAGAGACCCACAGAGACTCATAGAGACCCATAGAGACCAATAGAGACACACAGACTCGTAGAGACACACAGAGACACAGACACACAGAGACTCATAGAGACCCATAGAGACGCACAGAGACACACCGACTCGTAGAGACACACAGACTCGTAGAGACACAGAGACTCGTAGAGACACAGAGACTCGTAGAGACACAGAGACTCGTAGAGACTCATAGAGACCCACAGAGACTCATAGAGACCCACAGAGACTCATAGAGACCCACAGAGACTCATAGAGACCCACAGAGACTCACAGAGATACACAGAGATTCGTAGAGACACAGAGACTCATAGAGACCCATAGAGACCAATAGAGACACACAGACTCGTAGAGACCCACAGAGACACACAGAGACTCGTAGAGACACAGATTCGTAGAGATTCGTAGAGACTCATAGAGACCCACAGAGACACACAGAGACACACAGAGACTGGTAGAGACTCACAGAGACCCACAGAGACACACAGAGACACATAGAGACTCGTAGAGACACACAGAGACCCACAGAGACACACAGAGACTCATAGAGATCCATGGAGACACACAGAGACTCGTAGAGACACACAGAGACACACAGAGACTCGTAGAGACACACGGAGACTCGTAGAGACACACAGAGACCCACAGAGACACACAGAGACTCATAGAGACTCAGAGACCCACAGAGACCCACAGAGACACATAGAGACACACAGAGACTCGTAGAGACACACAGAGACCCACAGAGACACATAGAGACACACAGAGACTCGTAGAGACACAGAGATACACAGAGATACACAGAGATTCGTAGAGACTCATAGAGACTCGTAGAGACACATAGAGACTCACAGAGACTCGTAGACACAGAGACTTGTAGAGACTCACAGAGACTCATAGAGACACACAGAGACTCATAGAGACACACAGAGACTCATAGAGACACACAGAGACTCATAGAGACACACAGAGACTCAGAGACACACAGAGACACACAGAGACTCGTAGACACACAGAGACTCATAGAGACACATAGAGACTCATAGAGACACACAGAGACACACAGAGACTCGTAGACACACAGATACTCGTAGAGACTCGTAGAGACACACAGAGACACACAGAGACTCGTAGACACAGAGACTCGTAGAGACTCAGAGACTCGTAGAGACTCAGAGACTCGTAGACACAGAGACTCGTAGAGACTCATAGAGACCCACAGAGACACATAGAGACACACAGACTCGTAGAGACACAGAGACTCGTAGAGACACACAGAGACACACAGAGACACATAGAGACACACAGAGACACATAGAGACACATAGAGACACACAGAGACTCGTAGAGACCCACAGAGACCCACAGAGACCCACAGAGACTTGTAGAGACGCACAAAGACACACAGAGACTCGTAGAGACTCGTAGAGACCCACAGTGACGCACAGAGACGCACAGAGACTCACAGAGATTCGTAGAGACACAGAGACTCATAGAGACCCATAGAGACCAATAGAGACACAGACTCGTAGACTCGTAGAGACACACAGAGACACAGACACAGAGACTCATAGAGACCCATAGAGACGCACAGAGACACACAGACTCGTAGAGACACACAGACTCGTAGAGACACAGAGACTCGTAGAGACACAGAGACTCGTAGAGACACAGAGACTCGTAGAGACTCAGAGACCCACAGAGACTCATAGAGACCCACAGAGACTCACAGAGACCCACAGAGACTCACAGAGATACACAGAGATTCGTAGAGACACAGAGACTCATAGAGACCCATAGAGACCAATAGAGACACACAGACTCGTAGAGACCCACAGAGACACACAGAGACTCGTAGAGACAGATTCGTAGAGATTCGTAGAGACTCATAGAGACCCACAGAGACACACAGAGACACACAGCGACTGGTAGAGACTCACAGAGACTCACAGAGACCCACAGAGACACACAGAGACACACAGAGACACATAGAGACACACAGAGACTCGTAGAGATACAGATTCGTAGAGATTCGTAGAGACTCATAGAGACCCACAGAGACACACAGAGACTCGTAGAGACACAGAGACTCGTAGAGACACAGAGACTCGTAGAGATTCGTAGAGACACACAGAGACTCATAGAGACCCATAGAGACCAATAGAGACACACAGAGACTCATAGAGACCCACAGATTCGTAGAGACTCATAGAGACCCACAGAGACTCATAGAGACCCATAGAGACCAATAGAGACACACAGACTCGTAGACTCGTAGAGACACACAGAGACACACAGAGACACACAGAGACTGGTAGAGACTCACAGAGACCCACAGAGACACACAGAGACACATAGAGACTCGTAGAGACACACAGAGACCCACAGAGACACACAGAGACTCATAGAGATCCATGGAGACACACAGAGACTCGTAGAGACACACAGAGACACACAGAGACTCGTAGAGACACACGGAGACTCGTAGAGACACACAGAGACCCACAGAGACACACAGAGACTCATAGAGACTCATAGAGACCCACAGAGACCCACAGAGACACATAGAGACACACAGAGACTCGTAGAGACACACAGAGACCCACAGAGACACATAGAGACACACAGAGACTCGTAGAGACACAGAGATACACAGAGATACACAGAGATTCGTAGAGACTCATAGAGACTCGTAGAGACACATAGAGACTCACAGAGACTCGTAGACACAGAGACTTGTAGAGACTCACAGAGACTCATAGAGACACACAGAGACTCATAGAGACACACAGAGACTCATAGAGACACACAGAGACTCATAGAGACACACAGAGACTCAGAGACACACAGAGACACACAGAGACTCGTAGACACACAGAGACTCATAGAGACACATAGAGACCAATAGAGACACACAGACTCGTAGAGACCCACAGAGACACACAGAGACTCGTAGAGACAGATTCGTAGAGATTCGTAGAGACTCATAGAGACCCACAGAGACACACAGAGACACACAGCGACTGGTAGAGACTCACAGAGACTCACAGAGACTCACAGAGACCCACAGAGACCCACAGAGACCCACAGAGACACACAGAGACACACAGAGACACACAGAGACACATAGAGACACACAGAGACTCGTAGAGATACAGATTCGTAGAGATTCGTAGAGACTCATAGAGACCCACAGAGACACACAGAGACTCGTAGAGACACAGAGACTCGTAGAGACACAGAGACTCGTAGAGATTCGTAGAGACACACAGAGACTCATAGAGACCCATAGAGACCAATAGAGACACACAGAGACTCATAGAGACCCACAGATTCGTAGAGACTCATAGAGACCCACAGAGACTCATAGAGACCCATAGAGACCAATAGAGACACACAGACTCGTAGACTTGTAGAGACACACAGAGACACACAGAGACACACAGAGACTGGTAGAGACTCACAGAGACCCACAGAGACACACAGAGACACATAGAGACTCGTAGAGACACACAGAGACCCACAGAGACACACAGAGACTCATAGAGATCCATGGAGACACACAGAGACTCGTAGAGACACACAGAGACACACAGAGACTCGTAGAGACACACGGAGACTCGTAGAGACACACAGAGACCCACAGAGACACACAGAGACTCATAGAGACTCATAGAGACCCACAGAGACCCACAGAGACACATAGAGACACACAGAGACTCGTAGAGACACACAGAGACCCACAGAGACACATAGAGACACACAGAGACTCGTAGAGACACAGAGATACACAGAGATACACAGAGATTCGTAGAGACTCATAGAGACTCGTAGAGCCACATAGAGACTCACAGAGACTCGTAGACACAGAGACTTGTAGAGACTCACAGAGACTCATAGAGACACACAGAGACTCATAGAGACACACAGAGACTCATAGAGACACACAGAGACTCATAGAGACACACAGAGACTCAGAGACACACAGAGACACACAGAGACTCGTAGACACACAGAGACTCATAGAGACACATAGAGACCAATAGAGACACACAGACTCGTAGAGACCCACAGAGACACACAGAGACTCGTAGAGACAGATTCGTAGAGATTCGTAGAGACTCATAGAGACCCACAGAGACACACAGAGACACACAGCGACTGGTAGAGACTCACAGAGACTCACAGAGACCCACAGAGACCCACAGAGACCCACAGAGACCCACAGAGACACACAGAGACACACAGAGACACACAGAGACACACAGAGACACATAGAGACACACAGAGACTCGTAGAGATACAGATTCGTAGAGATTCGTAGAGACTCATAGAGACCCACAGAGACACACAGAGACTCGTAGAGACACAGAGACTCGTAGAGACACAGAGACTCGTAGAGATTCGTAGAGACACACAGAGACTCATAGAGACCCATAGAGACCAATAGAGACACACAGAGACTCATAGAGACCCACAGATTCGTAGAGACTCATAGAGACCCACAGAGACTCATAGAGACCCATAGAGACCAATAGAGACACACAGACTCGTAGACTCGTAGAGACACACAGAGACACACAGAGACACACAGAGACTGGTAGAGACTCACAGAGACCCACAGAGACACACAGAGACACATAGAGACTCGTAGAGACACACAGAGACCCACAGAGACACACAGAGACTCATAGAGATCCATGGAGACACACAGAGACTCGTAGAGACACACAGAGACACACAGAGACTCGTAGAGACACACGGAGACTCGTAGAGACACACAGAGACCCACAGAGACACACAGAGACTCATAGAGACTCATAGAGACCCACAGAGACCCACAGAGACACATAGAGACACACAGAGACTCGTAGAGACACACAGAGACCCACAGAGACACATAGAGACACACAGAGACTCGTAGAGACACAGAGATACACAGAGATACACAGAGATTCGTAGAGACTCATAGAGACTCGTAGAGACACATAGAGACTCACAGAGACTCGTAGACACAGAGACTTGTAGAGACTCACAGAGACTCATAGAGACACACAGAGACTCATAGAGACACACAGAGACTCATAGAGACACACAGAGACTCATAGAGACACACAGAGACTCAGAGACACACAGAGACACACAGAGACTCGTAGACACACAGAGACTCATAGAGACACATAGAGACTCATAGAGACACACAGAGACACACAGAGACTCGTAGACACACAGATACTCGTAGAGACTCGTAGAGACACACAGAGACACACAGAGACTCGTAGACACAGAGACTCGTAGAGACTCAGAGACTCGTAGAGACTCAGAGACTCGTAGACTCAGAGACTCGTAGACACAGAGACTCGTAGAGACTCATAGAGACCCACAGAGACACATAGAGACACACAGACTCGTAGAGACACAGAGACTCGTAGAGACACACAGAGACACACAGAGACACATAGAGACACACAGAGACACACAGAGACACATAGAGACACACAGAGACTCGTAGAGACCCACAGAGACCCACAGAGACCCACAGAGACTTGTAGAGACGCACAGAGACACACAGAGACTCGTAGAGACTCGTAGAGACCCACAGTGACGCACAGAGACGCACAGAGACTCACAGAGACACAGAGATTCGTAGAGACACAGAGACTCATAGAGACCCATAGAGACCAATAGAGACACAGACTCGTAGACTCGTAGAGACACACAGAGACACAGACACAGAGACTCATAGAGACCCATAGAGACGCACAGAGACACACAGACTCGTAGAGACACAGAGACTCGTAGAGACACAGAGACTCGTAGAGACTCAGAGACCCACAGAGACTCATAGAGACCCACAGAGACTCACAGAGACCCACAGTGACTCACAGAGATACACAGAGATTCGTAGAGACACAGAGACTCATAGAGACCCATAGAGACCAATAGAGACACACAGACTCGTAGAGACCCACAGAGACACACAGAGACTCGTAGAGACAGATTCGTAGAGATTCGTAGAGACTCATAGAGACCCACAGAGACACACAGAGACACACAGAGACACACAGCGACTGGTAGAGACTCACAGAGACTCACAGAGACCCACAGAGACCCACAGAGACCCACAGAGACCCACAGAGACCCACAGAGACACACAGAGACACACAGAGACACATAGAGACACACAGAGACTCGTAGAGATACAGATTCGTAGAGATTCGTAGAGACTCATAGAGACCCACAGAGACACACAGAGACTCGTAGAGACACAGAGACTCGTAGAGACACAGAGACTCGTAGAGATTCGTAGAGACACACAGAGACTCATAGAGACCCATAGAGACCAATAGAGACACACAGAGACTCATAGAGACCCACAGATTCGTAGAGACTCATAGAGACCCACAGAGACTCATAGAGACCCATAGAGACCAATAGAGACACACAGACTCGTAGACTCGTAGAGACACACAGAGACACAGACACACAGAGACTCATAGAGACCCATAGAGACGCACAGAGACACACCGACTCGTAGAGACACACAGACTCGTAGAGACACAGAGACTCGTAGAGACACAGAGACTCGTAGAGACACAGAGACTCGTAGAGACTCATAGAGACCCACAGAGACTCATAGAGACCCACAGAGACTCATAGAGACCCACAGAGACTCGTAGAGACCCACAGAGACACACAGAGACTCGTAGAGACACAGATTCGTAGAGATTCGTAGAGACTCATAGAGACCCACAGAGACACACAGAGACACACAGAGACTGGTAGAGACTCACAGAGACTCACAGAGACCCACAGAGACACACAGAGACACATAGAGACTCGTAGAGACACACAGAGACCCACAGAGACCCACAGAGACTCATAGAGACCCATAGAGACCAATAGAGACACACAGACTCGTAGACTCGTAGAGACACACAGAGACACAGACACACAGAGACTCATAGAGACCCATAGAGACGCACAGAGACACACCGACTCGTAGAGACACACAGACTCGTAGAGACACAGAGACTCGTAGAGACACAGAGACTCGTAGAGACACAGAGACTCGTAGAGACTCATAGAGACCCACAGAGACTCATAGAGACCCACAGAGACTCATAGAGACCCACAGAGACTCGTAGAGACCCACAGAGACACACAGAGACTCGTAGAGACACAGATTCGTAGAGATTCGTAGAGACTCATAGAGACCCACAGAGACACACAGAGACACACAGAGACTGGTAGAGACTCACAGAGACTCACAGAGACCCACAGAGACACACAGAGACACATAGAGACTCGTAGAGACACACAGAGACCCACAGAGACACACAGAGACTCATAGAGATCCATGGAGACACACAGAGACTCGTAGAGACACACAGAGACACACAGAGACTCGTAGAGACACACGGAGACTCGTAGAGACACACAGAGACCCACAGAGACACACAGAGACTCATAGAGACTCATAGAGACCCACAGAGACCCACAGAGACACATAGAGACACACAGAGACTCGTAGAGACACACAGAGACCCACAGAGACACATAGAGACACACAGAGACTCGTAGAGACACAGAGATACACAGAGATACACAGAGATTCGTAGAGACTCATAGAGACTCGTAGAGACACATAGAGACTCACAGAGACTCGTAGACACAGACTTGTAGAGACTCACAGAGACTCATAGAGACACACAGAGACTCATAGAGACACACAGAGACTCATAGAGACACACAGAGACTCATAGAGACACACAGAGACTCAGAGACACACAGAGACACACAGAGACTCGTAGACACACAGAGACTCATAGAGACACATAGAGACTCATAGAGACACACAGAGACACACAGAGACTCGTAGACACACAGATACTCGTAGAGACACAGAGATACACAGAGATACACAGAGATTCGTAGAGACTCATAGAGACTCGTAGAGACACATAGAGACTCACAGAGACTCGTAGACACAGAGACTTGTAGAGACTCACAGAGACTCATAGAGACACACAGAGACTCATAGAGACACACAGAGACTCATAGAGACACACAGAGACTCATAGAGACACACAGAGACTCATAGAGACACACAGAGACTCAGAGACACACAGAGACTCGTAGACACACAGAGACTCATAGAGACACATAGAGACTCATAGAGACACACAGAGACACACAGAGACTCGTAGACACACAGATACTCGTAGAGACTCGTAGAGACACACAGAGACACACAGAGACTCGTAGACACAGAGACTCGTAGAGACTCAGAGACTCGTAGAGACTCAGAGACTCGTAGACACAGAGACTCGTAGAGACTCATAGAGACCCACAGAGACACATAGAGACACACAGACTCGTAGAGACACAGAGACTCGTAGAGACACACAGAGACACACAGAGACACATAGAGACACACAGAGACACATAGAGACACACAGAGACTCGTAGAGACCCACAGAGACCCACAGAGACCCACAGAGACTTGTAGAGACGCACAGAGACACACAGAGACTCGTAGAGACTCGTAGAGACCCACAGTGACGCACAGAGACGCACAGAGACTCACAGAGACACAGAGATTCGTAGAGACACAGAGACTCATAGAGACCCATAGAGACCAATAGAGACACAGACTCGTAGACTCGTAGAGACACACAGAGACACAGACACAGAGACTCATAGAGACCCATAGAGACGCACAGAGACACACAGACTCGTAGAGACACAGAGACTCGTAGAGACACAGAGACTCGTAGAGACACAGAGACTCGTAGAGACTCAGAGACCCACAGAGACTCATAGAGACCCACAGAGACTCACAGAGACCCACAGAGACTCACAGAGATACACAGAGATTCGTAGAGACACAGAGACTCATAGAGACCAATAGAGACACACAGACTCGTAGAGACCCACAGAGACACACAGAGACTCGTAGAGACAGATTCGTAGAGATTCGTAGAGACTCATAGAGACCCACAGAGACACACAGAGACACACAGCGACTGGTAGAGACTCACAGAGACCCACAGAGACCCACAGAGACCCACAGAGACCCACAGAGACCCACAGAGACACACAGAGACACACAGAGACACATAGAGACACACAGAGACTCGTAGAGATACAGATTCGTAGAGATTCGTAGAGACTCATAGAGACCCACAGAGACACACAGAGACTCGTAGAGACACAGAGACTCGTAGAGACACAGAGACTCGTAGAGATTCGTAGAGACACACAGAGACTCATAGAGACCCATAGAGACCAATAGAGACACACAGAGACTCACAGAGACTCGTAGAGACCCACAGAGACACACAGACACACAGAGACACGTAGAGACACACAGAGACTCGTAGAGACTCGTAGAGACATAGAGACTCGGAGAGACACAGAGACTCGTAGAGATACACAGAGACACACAGAGACACACAGAGACTCGTAGACACACAGACTCGTAGAGACTCGTAGAGACTCATAGAGACACACAGAGACTCGTAGAGACTCATAGAGACACACAGAGACACATAGACAGACAGAGACTTGTAGAGACACACAAAGACTTGTAGAGACGCACAGAGACTCGTAGAGACGCACAGAGACTCGTAGAGACACAGACTCATAGAGACACAGAGACTCGTAGAGACGCACAGAAACACACAGACTCATAGAGACACAGAGACTCATAGAGACGCACAGAAACTTGTAGAGACGCACAGAGACTTGTAGAGACACACAGAGACTTGTAGAGACACACAGAGACTTGTAGAGACACACAGAGACTCGTAGAGACCCACAGAGACTCACAGAGACACACAGAGATTCGTAGACACACAGAGACTCATAGAGACCCATAGAGACCAATAGAGACACATAGAGACACGTAGAGACACACAGAGACTCGTAGAGACTCGTAGAGAAACACAGAAACTCGTAGAGACACACATAGACTCGTAGAGACACAGAGACTCGTAGAGACACACAGGACACACAGAGACACTTAGAGACACTTAGAGACACATAGAGACACACAGAGACACACAGACTCGTAGAGACACACAGAGACTCGTAGAGACTCATAGAGACACACAGAGATACAGAGACTCGTAGAGACTCATAGAGACACATAGACTCCTAGAGACACACAGAGACTTGTAGACACACAGAGACTCGTAGAGACACATAGAGACGCAGAGACTCGTAGAGACTCATAGAGACACACAGAAACTTGTAGAGACACACAGAAACTTGTAGAGACACACAGAGACTCGTAGAGACGCACAGAGACTCGTAGAGACACACATAGACTCGTAGAGACCCACAGAGACCCACAGAGACCCACAGAGACACACAGAGACACACAGAGACACACAGAGACTCGTAGAGACACAGATATTTGTAGAGACTCGTAGAGACTCATAGAGACACATAGAGACACATAGAGACACACAGATACTCATAGAGACACACAGAGACTCGTAGACACACAGAGACACATAGAGACTCATAGAGATACATAGAGACTCGTAGACACACAGAGACTCATGGAGATGCACAGAGACTCATGGAGACCCACAGAGACTCATGGAGACCCACAGAGACACACAGAGACTCATAAAGACACACAGAGACACACAGAGACACATAGAGACACACAGAGACTCGTAGAGACTCGTAGAGACCCACAGAGACCCACAGAGACACACAGAGACTCGTAGACACACAGAGACTCATGGAGATGCACAGATACTCATGGAGACACACAGAGACACACAGAGACACACAGAGACACACAGAGACACATAGAGACACACAGAGACTCGTAGAGACTCGTAGAGACCCACAGAGACACACTCAGACTTGTAGAGACGCACAGAGACTCACAGAGACTCGTAGACACAGAGATCCACAGAGATCCACAGAGACACACAGAGACACACAGAGACACACGGAGACACACGGAGACACACACAGACTCGTAGAGACGCAGACACACAAAGACTCATAGAGACACACAGAGACACACAGAGACACATAGAGACACACAGAGACTCGTAGAGACTCGTAGAGACCCACAGAGACACACTCAGACTTGTAGAGACGCACAGAGACGCACAGAGACTCACAGAGACTCGTAGACACAGAGATCCACAGAGATCCACAGAGACACACAGAGACACACAGAGACACACGGAGACACACGGAGACACACACAGACTCGTAGAGACGCAGACACACAAAGACTCATAGAGACACACAGAGACACACAGAGACTCGTAGAGACACACAGAGACCCACAGAGACACACAGAGACACACAGAGACTCATAGAGATCCATGGAGACACACAGAGACTCGTAGAGACACACAGACACACAGAGACACAGAGACCCACAGAGACCCACAGAGACCCACAGAGACCCACAGAGACACACAGAGACTCGTAGAGACACAGAGATACACAGAGATTCGTAGAGACTCATAGAGACTCGTAGAGACACATAGAGACTCACAGAGACTCGTAGACACAGAGACTTGTAGAGACTCACAGAGACTCATAGAGACACACAGAGACTCATAGAGACACACAGAGACTCATAGAGACACACAGAGACTCGTAGACACACAGAGACTCATAGAGACACATAGAGACTCATAGGGACACAGAGACTCAGAGACACACAGAGACACACAGAGACTCGTAGACACACAGAGACTCGTAGAGACTCATAGAGACTCGTAGAGACACACAGAGACACACTGAGACTCGTAGACACAGAGACTCGTAGAGACTCATAGAGACTCGTAGAGACAGAGACTCGTAGACACAGAGACTCGTAGAGACTCATAGAGACCCACAGAGACACATAGAGACACACAGAGACTCGTAGAGACACAGAGACTCGTAGAGACACACAGAGACACACAGAGACACATAGAGACACACAGAGACACATAGAGACACAGAGACTCGTGAGACCCACAGAGACCCACAGAGACACACAGAGACTCGTAGAGACCCACAGAGACGCACAGAGACGCACAGAGATGCACAGAGACGCACAGAGACTCACAGAGACTCGTCGACACAGAGACTCATGGAGACCCACAGAGACATACGGAGACACACAGAGACTCGTAGAGGCACACAGAGACTCGTAGAGACACACAGAGACACACAGAGACTCGTAGAGACACACAGAGACCCACAGAGACACACAGAGACACACAGAGACTCATAGAGATCCACAGAGACACATAGAGACACACAGAGACTCGTAGAGACACACAGAGACACACAGAGACCCACAGAGACACAGAGACACACAGAGACACATAGAGACTCGTATAGACTCGTAGAGACACATAGAGACTCGCAGAGACTCACAGAGACTCGTAGACACACAGAGACTTGTAGAGACTCACAGAGACTCATAGAGACACACAGAGACTCATAGAGACACACAGAGACACACAGAGACTCGTAGATTACACAGAGACTCATAGAGACACATAGAGACTCGTAGAGACTCGTAGAGACACACAGAGACACAGAGACTCGTAGACACACAGAGACTCGTAGAGACTCGTAGAGACACACAGAGATGCACAGAGACTCATAGAGACACACAGAGACACACAGAGACTCGTAGATTACACAGAGACTCATAGAGACACATAGAGACTCGTAGAGACTCGTAGAGACACACAGAGACACAGAGACTCGTAGACACACAGAGACTCGTAGAGACTCGTAGAGACACACAGAGATGCACAGAGACACGTAGAGACACACAGAGACACACAGAGACACACAGAGACACGTAGAGACACACAGAGACTCTTAGAGACTCGTAGAGACATAGAGACTCGGAGAGACACAGAGACTCGTAGAGACTCGTAGAGATACACAGAGACACACAGAGACACATAGAGACACACAGAGACTCGTAGATATCTTTAATTAACATCTCTAAATAATCTCTAAATAATATCTCTAAATAATCTCTAAATAATATCTCTAAATTATATCTCTAAATCATATCTCTAAATAATCTCTAAATAATATCCCTAAATAATATCTCTAAATTAGATCTCTAAATTACATCTCTAAATTACATCTCTAAATAATATCTCTAAATAATCTCTCTAAATAATATCTCAAAAATATCTCTAAATAATCTCTAAATAATATCTCTAAATAATATCTCTAAATAATATCTCTAAATAATATCTCTAAATTATATCTCTAAATTATATCTCTAAAGAATATTTCTAAATAATCTCTATAAATAATCTCTATAAATTACATCTCTAAATTACATCTCTAAATAATATCTCTAAATAATATCTCTAAATAATATCTCTAAAAATATCTCTAAAAATATCTCTAAAATATCTCTAAATAATATCTCTAAAAAATATCTCTAAAACGTATTTAAGTTGTAATTCTCTCCAGACGCGACCCTGGCTGTCACAGACGAGAGCTCAAACGAAGTTGGCTTAGCAGCAGCATTGTCGGAATTGTATAGCAGGAGCCAAATTCCACGGGGGGACAGAGAGAGAGATCGAACCCACGACCTCCTGTACACCAGGCGAGGTAGTTAACATCTCCTAGCCACTGTGATGATGATGAGAGAGAGAGAGAGACGCAGACTCCAAATATACAGCAGCAGGCGTCGTCAGGGTCTGGATCGAACCCACGACCTCCTGCGCACCAGGCGAGGTAGTCAACATCTCATAGCCACCGTGATGATGATGATGAGAGAGACACAGACTCCAAATCTACAGCAGCAGGCGTCGTCAGGGTGGGGATGTGTGTCGATGGTGGATGATGATATTGATGATGGTGGTGGCGATGGAGATGATGTCGATGGTGATGGTGGATGATGATGTTGATGATGGTGGTGGCGATGATGGTGCAGGTGATGTTGTCCCCGACACTCTACACGCACACCGGTGGTGATGGGGGAGATGTTGATGTCATCACCGCCCGCGTCCTCATCACCGCTCGCTTCTCCGGGGTCAACATCAACGTCACCAGCGACTCCACGCGGATACCCCGGTCTCAACCACCACCACAACTAGCACAATTACCACCACAACCACCATAACAACCACAACCACCACCACAACCACCACAACTACCACCACAATCACCATCACAACCACCTCAACCACCTCAACCACCACCACAACCACCATCACAACCACCACCACAATCGCAACCACCATCACAACCACCACCACAACTATCACAACTACCACCACAACCACCATAACAACCACCACCACAACCACCACAACTACCACCACAACCACCATCACAACCACCACAACCACCACTACAAACACAACCACCATCACAACCACCACCACAACTACCACCACAACCACCATAACAACCACCACCACAACTACCACCACAACCACCATCACAACCACCACCACAATCGCAACCACCATCACAACCACCACAACTACCACAACTACCACCATAACCACCATAACAACCACAACCACCACAACTACCACCACAACCACCATCACAACCACCACCACAATCACAACCACCATCAAAACCACCACCACAACCACCATCACAACCACAATCAACATCACCAGGGACTCTACATAGCTACCCTGGTCTCAACAACCACCACCACAACCACCACAACTACCACAACTACCACCACAACCACCATAACAACCACAACCACCACAACCACCACAACTACCACCACAACCACCATCACAACCACCACAATCACAACCACCATCACAACCACCACCACAATCAACATCACCAGCGACTCCACATAGCTACCCTGGTCTCAACCACCACAACCACCACCACAACCATCAATACCACCGCCATTCGCCACTAAGTGACGGTGATGTCACTACGGCTCCCGTGCCAGGCTAGGTGCACTTTGAGGCTATCACGTGAAGTTGTCGAAGGCTCTCTGCTGACAGGAGATCACGGGACAGACCCAGCAGGTGCCGTGGGTTGGCTGACTGAGATGACCGGCAGATGCACCACCGGCTGTACCCCCTTGCTGTGCCAGGCTAGGTGCAGGAAGTCACGGGGACAGACCCTGCAGGTGCCATGGGTTGGCTGAGATGACCGGTAGATGCACTACCGGCTGTGCCCCCTACTGTGCCAGGCTAGGTGCAGGAGGTCACGTGTACAGACCCATGGGTTGGATGACTAGCCGATGCACCACCAGCTGTACACCCCCCCTACTGTGCCAACTCGCTGCGTTTTAGCCCCCCCGGCGCTCCGCTCGTTGTTGTGAGCGTCGCTCCTCCAGCCCTCCGTTGTTGTTGCTGAAGGGCGACTGCCTCCAACTGCCCGGTAGCAGCGTCCTTCACGAGCCTCCTCAACCACAACCACCACAACAACAACCACATCAATCACAGCGACTCCACACAGCTCCGGGTTTTCCCCCTCCACATTTATAATCGACATGACCACACGTTTAGAGAGTGTTTGGCTGCTGCTGTTCATTTCCACGTGGTGATGATGATGATGGTGGTTTAGTTTTAGTTTAGTTTCTTTATTTTGGTATAGCCCTGTGAGCCATTCGGCTCTTGAATCGGGTACAACCACAACAAACAAAAAAACGAAAACACGAACAAGAAAAACATCTTAAAGTGACTTTGTGTGACTGTGCAAAACAGAAAATCCATGAAAAAAAACAGCAAAACATTCCTGAAAAAGCACCGCACACCAACGCTGTGTGCAACAATTCCCAGTGGGATGCAAGTCAAACAACAACAACAACAACCACAATAAAACTTAGATTAAGGCCATCAGTCTAACTCCGTACTACAACAAAACAAACATGTCCAAACCAAAAAACGTTTTCGAAATCAAAAAATAAAGCCATAATTGCAACGTAACAGTGATCATAGGGACTGTGATCGAATTTTTACAATAAACTACATAAATAACATGTAACACCAAACCCTAGAGCCATAGCTGGCTGCATGGTGGTGATGATGATGGTGGTGATGATGAACCACCCGTTGAGCTGTTATCATTTGCAATAGGCAGAGTCACTTATGAAAAAGAGCGTCACGTAGCTCGGTGAGCCTTACCTGGTAAAATAAATTTGTTCAGTTTTAGTATGGGTCTCGTTGAGTATCGGTTTCTGTGGGTCTCTACGGTTTATATATTAGGGTCTCTGTGGGTCTCTGTAGGTCTCTACGGTTTATATATTAGGGTCTCTGTGGGTTTCTGTGGGTCTCTACGGTTTATATATTAGGGTCTCTGCGGGTCTCTGTGGGTCTCTACGGTTTATATATTCGGGTCTCTGTGGGTCTCTGCGAGTCACGCATTTTAGAATATTTTGCTGCTATAAATTTCCACATGGTGATGATGATGATGTTGTTGTTGAGCCACTTGATTGAGATGTCGTTTGTGTGCCAAGTCACTTCTGAAGAACGGCTACACAGCTCGGCGAGCCTTGCCCCCCGGGTAAAACAGAAAGTTTAGTTTTCGAGATTTGCATGATGCGTCACTGGTGAGATGCCTCTTATACTCCCCGCCTAATTGTACGCACATCCGTCTGAGCGACTCCGTGGCCAGAGCCAAAGTTGCCGGCTCAAACCTTCGTTCGGGGTGGGGGGGGTGGGGTGGGGGGGGTGGTGGGGGGCTGTTCAACTCGGCACATCGTCCCTCCGCGGTCAGCGCGAATGATTTGCGGCGCCGGCCGGTGAAAATGAACTAAAACCGCAAAAACAGCTGACGGGTTTTCGTAAGCTTAATTCATAACAATCCTGATTCTTCGCTCTTGCGATTGTCCCACCCGATGACGAACGCTGGAGTCGCGATCGAAACGTCCCGTGATCCGCTTGATTTTCTCCACCCACCACGTGATGACTTTAGCGAGAGACCCAAAGAGTGCGGATTCCTGCAGCCGCGAAATCTCCCAGTCGAAGACGACAATCCTTCGAGCGGCGACGCAAGCCAACGCCTCTGCCTTCCCTCCCGCACCTCCCCCGCCCGCCCAGGGCGCTCTGGAAGTCGCTGCCGGTCCTGGAATCGAACTCGGGCTTCAACCTATCGGGCGCCCACGCCATCGCCTTCTACCTGGCCGGGCTGGGGCCGGGGCCGGGCGCGGACCGCTGGGCGGGACTAGGCCAGGGGGCGGAGCAGGAGGCGACCGTCCTCCAATGGGTGGCCCTGGCCGAGGGCACGTTGCTCCCGGCGACCGTCGCCACGTGCTTTCCCTCCGTCGCCAGGGGCGACCACCGCAAGGTGAGCCAGAGGACCGACCCCCCCCCCCCGCCCCGCCGCCTCCGGAAGCTCCGGTTTCAAAGCGTTTCCGGCCGCTGCCGTGAAATTTCCGCACGTCTCCTGGTGCGACGCCGCTTGAGACGAGGCTCCAGGGAAAGCCGTCTCTGGCGTCGGACCGGTCGGTTTAAAAAACAGTGCAGACGCTGTCGGGGTGAGTTTTTTTGTTTGTTTGCATTCCGACCACGAGTGTTGTGCCTGATGCAGACACGATTCCTCGTTTAAAGGTTTCAGTTTTGTTAACAGAATAAAGGGGAAACCTATTATCGTATTTTTGTGCTGGCAAAGGAGATCCCGTGATGATGTTGTTGATGTTGATGATGATGTTGTTGTTGTTGATGTTGTTGTTGATGTTGTTGTCGGTCACTTCCTCACGACTCCACACAGCTCCGGTTCTTCCCCTCCACGTTGAGAATCGATGTCGCGAGTTTCAGTAACTTGGCTGCCCACGCGATGACGACGATGATGACGATGACGATGATAATGATGACGATGACGATGATGATGATGACGATGACGACGATGACGACAATGATGACGACGATGATGATGACGACGATGATGACGATGATGACTATGATGATAACGACGATGATGACGATGACGATGATGACGATGACGATGATGACATCGATGATGACGATGATGAAGACGACGACGATGAGCCACTCCGTTGAGCTATCGTTTGCGATGGCGAGCGTCGCTTCTGATAAAAGAGAAACAGTGGGAGCCTTACCTGTCAAAAAAATAAAAACAGCACTTGCCCCGATAGTCCCGTGTAGGCTACGCAATGAGATCTTTGGTCGGCACGCTGCGATTCGAAAACCCGGCGGAGACCCGGGCTCGATTCCCCGGCGACGGTTGTCCGAACCCGGTGCCTCCCCCGAGGTCGACTCGGCCTCAAACGAGAGTAACCTGTTGACCCCGGGGGGGGGTGGTGGACGGTAAACATCGCCGCCGGGGAGACAAAGGCGGCCGGGGGCACGCGTCGGCACTGGCCGCCCGCCACCCCCCCTCGTTGCGCCGTTGACTCCACCTGCCCCAGCGGTCCGCTAGAGCAGGGGTCCCCAACCCCCGGTCCGCGGACCGCTACAGCAGGGGTCCCCAACCCCCGGGCCGCGGACCGCTAGAGCAGGGGTCCCCAACCCCCGGTCCGCGGACCGCTAGAGCAGGGGTCCCCAACCCCCGGTCGCGGACCGCTACAGCAAGGGTCCCCAACCCCCGGTCCGTGGCCTGTTAGGAACCGGGCCGCACAGCAATAATGGGCCCGCCCATTATTCTATTATTTACCACTTCCATCCGCGCCTCTTTCCCGCACCGCGCAACTCATCTCAGTCACGTGGTGTTGGTAAGCCCACAAGCTAACCGCCTAGTAGCCACAATGAGTAAGCCCACAAGCTCTAACCCCTAGTAGCCACAATGAGTAAGCCCACAAGCTCTAACCCCTAGTAGCCACAATGAGTAAGCCCACAAGCTCTAACCCCTAGTAGCCTACATGAGTAAGCCCACAAGCTAACCCCTAGTAGCCTACATGAGTAAGTAAGACTCAATGTTGAACCCCACCGTCCCCCCGGTCCATGAAAATTTTTTTTTTTGTCTTCCACGAAACCGGTACCCTGGCGCCAAAAAAGATTGGGGGGTGGGGGGCCCCCTCTTGTCTTGCTCAGGCGGCGTCGCGAGCCCGAGCGGAGATCTTCACCGTCCTCTCTGCCCTGGACTCGACCCTGCGCCACCGGACCTTCCTGGTCGGCGAGCGCCTCTCCCTCGCCGACGTCTCCGTGGCGACGGCCCTGCTGCTGCCCTTCGCGCACGTGAGTGTGGCGGGGGTCGGGGGGGGGGGGGGAGGGGCGGTGGGGCGCTCGCGATGGCCGTGTCTCCCCCACACCCCCCCCCCCCGCCCCCCCGCGCATCTCCACGTGACCCCACATCTACTCCGCGTCTCCCGCCTGCCACCCGCACGTCTCCCGCCCGTCCCCCTGGCTGGCCTCGTCTCTCCCCACGCCCTCCCCCCAACCCCCCCCCCCCACCCCCCGCCCCCCACAATCTGCCAAAACGCGCCCCCACGGCCTCCGCGGTCGTTTTGGCGCGCGGCGGAGCGGCGTTCCTGCCGCCGTGTCCGAAACCCCGGCCCGGGAGTCCCGACTCGGACTCCCGGCGACGGTCGTCTTGACGCCGGCTCCCGAGGCGGGGGGGGGCCCGCCCCCGCCCCCGCCCCCCCCCTTTCCCCCGCCCAGGTCTACCGGGCCTCAGGCGAGTATCGGCCGGTGGCGGCGTCTTCGTGAAAACATCGCCCGCTCGGCGAGACGGCGAAGCCGGCCCGGGGTGCCGGCCCGCCCCGACCTCCCGCCGCTCGCTTCGAAACGGCACTTGCCCCGACGCTCTGCTGCAGCCTGTCCCTTGGACGGCGGCGACTTTTTGCCTTTTGCCTTTGCCTCGTTGCAGGTGTTGGACGCCGCCGCCCGCGGGCGCTACCCTCACGCCACGCGCTGGTTCCTCACCTGCGCCCATCAGCCCGAGTTCCTCTCCGTGCTGGGGCCCGTGGCCCTGCCGCGCCAGCCCGCCGGGGACGGGGGTCACCCGGCTCCGGCCAAGGGTCAGCCCGCCGGGGCCGAGGGTCAGCCGGGCCCGGCCAAGGGTCAGCCCGCTGGGGCCGAGGGTCAGCCCGCCGGAGCCAAGGGTCAGCCCGCCGGGGCCAAGGGTCAGCCGGCCCCGGCCAAGGGTCAGCCCGCCGGGGAGAAAGGTCAAGCGGCCGCAGAGGGCGCAGGTGGGTGACCGGGCGTGGGTGACCGCGGGTGACCGGGCGTGGGTGACTGTGGGTGACTGCGGGTGACTGTGGGTGACTGTGGGTGACCGCGGGTGACTGTGGGTGACTGTGGGTGACTGTGGGTGACCGCGGGTGACTGTGGGTGACTGGGTGACCGCGGGTGACTGTGGGTGACCGCGGGTGACTGTGGGTGACCGTGGGTGACCTGGTGTGGGTGACTGTGGGTGACTGTGGGTGACCGCGGGTGACTGTGGGTGACTGTGGGTGACTGTGGGTGACCACGGGTGACTGTGGGTGACTGTGGGTGACTGTGGGTGACCGCGGGTGACTGTGGGTGACTGTGGGTGACCGTGGGTGACCTGGCGTGGGTGACTGTGGGTGACTGTGGGTGACTGTGGGTGACTGTGGGTGACCGCGGGTGACTGGGCGTGGGTGACTGTGGGTGACTGTGGGTGACTGTGCGTGACCGTGGGTGACTGGGCGTGGGTGACCGTGGGTGACTGTGGGTGACCGTGGGTGACTGTGGGTGACTGCGGGTGACTGCGGGTGACTGTGGGTGACCGTGGGTGACCGTGGGTGACCGCGGGTGACTGTGGGTGACCGCGGGTGACCGGGCGTGGGTGACCGTGGGTGACAGTGGGTGACCACGGGTGACTGCGGGTGAGCGTGGGTGACTGTGGGTGACCGCGGGTGACCGTGGGTGACTGTGGGTGACTGCGGGTGACTGTGGGTGACTGTGGGTGACTGTGGGTGACTGCGGGTGACTGTGGGTGACTGTGGGTGACCGCGGGTGACTGTGGGTGACTGTGGGTGACTGTGGGTGACCACGGGTGACTGTGGGTGACCACGGGTGACCGTGGGTGACTGTGGGTGACCGCGCCGTACGCCGCCCTCCTTCCGCACAACGCGGCCCGATTGTGAATCAAGCTGTCGGGCGACGCACCAACGTGGATTGTTTATTTACCTCCCTCCGCTCCTCCCCTTCCTCCACCCCTCTCTCCTCCCTTCTCCCCCCACCTCCTTCCCCCCACCTCCTTCCCCCCACCCTCCCCCCACCTCCTTCCCCCCACCCTCCCCCCACCTCCTTCCCCCCCTCCTGCAGCGAACGGAGACGACGCTAAGCCCAAGACGCCGGCGCAGCTCAAGAAGGAAGCGAAGAGGAAGGAGAAGCTGGACAAGTTCCAGCAGAAGCAGGAGAAGGTGAAGGAGTCTCGGGCCGACGAGGTGAGAGGGCCCCCCCCCCCCCACGTACCCCTGAGGTCATCGTCGTCGTCTTTCACTTCCTCCTCTTCCTCCTCTTCTTATTCACCCATGGACCGGTGATCCCAAGCTCCAGTCCAGGTTTCCCTTGGCTCGGTGTTGAATCCAAGGGCCATCGATTCTCAAATCCAGTCCCGAGTTTTTTTTTCTTGCTTGAATCCAGGGTCCATTCGGTGACAAATCCGTTCAAGTCCGTGGACCGCCTAACCTCGCGAATCCCGGTTCGGGTTTTCCTCCCTCCCAGAGTCCGGCTTCCAAGCCACGTGTGTATTGAAGGCTCCGCTCCGTGTTTTTTTTTATTTATCCCGTGCAGCAGCAGCAGCAGCAGCAGAAGAAGAAGGCCAAGGTGGAGAAGAAGGAGCTGGAGGTGATCACCTACGACGTGGACACCCCGCCCGGGGAGAAGAAGGGTGAGAGGCGTGCACCTAGCCTGGCGCGGTGACGCGGTGACGCTGCCGTTGTTGCGTCTGTGTGCGCGCGTGTGTGTGTGTGTGTGCGTGTGTGCGACTCAGCCTCAAGTGAGTACCTGGTGCTGTGTGTGTAGTAAACATCGCCACTGGGGAGACAAAGGCGGCCGGGCGTGGTGCTGGCCACCCGCCCCCTCGTGTGCCACAGTGCCGGTAGCCTTCGTAGGCGCCGCTCGCTAACGGCACTTGCCCCCAACAGTCCGTTAAGGCTATACGGGAGATCTTTGTATTTGTTGCGTGCGTGTGTGGTGCGTGAGTGGTGCGTGTGTGGTGCGTGTTATGTGTGGTGTGTGCTGCGTGTGTGTGTACTGTGTGTGCTGTGCTGTGTGTGCTGTGTGCGTGCTGCGTGTGTGTGTGCTGCGTGTGTGCTGAGTGTTTGTGTGGTGTGTGTGTGCTGCGTGTGTGTGGTGTGGTGTGTGCTGTGTGTGCTGTGTATGTGTGTGTGTGTGCTGTGTGTGCTGTGTATGTGTGTGTGCTGTGCGTGCTGTGTGTGCTGTGTGATGAGTGTATGTGTGCTGTGCGTGAGTGTATGTGTGCTGTGTGTGCTGTGCGTGCTGTGTGTAGACGTGTCAGGCCTCATGCCCGAGGCATACAGCCCTCGCTACGTGGAGGCTGCCTGGTACCCCTGGTGGGAGAAGCAGGGATTCTTCAAGCCCGAGTACGGGGTACGTGGGAGGGGGGCACGTGGGGGGGGGGGTACGTGGGGAGGGAGGGGGGACATGGGGGGGGTGGTGCACGGGGTACGTGGGGGGGGGGCACGGGGTACGTGGGGGGGGGGACACGGGGTACGTGGGGGGGGGGGGGGGGGCACCGGGCACAGGGAGGGGTGTAAGGGGGGGACTGAAGGCATGGGAAGCGCTCAGACATGGATGGCTTGGCGGTTGTTGTTGTGTCTTGTTGTTGTGTCTTGTTGTGTCTTGTTGTGTCTTGTTGTTGATGACGTGTCTTGTTGTGTCTTGTTGTTGTTGATGATGTGTCTTGTTGTGTCTTGTTGTTGTTGATGTGTCTTGTTGTTGTTGATGATGTGTCTTGTTGTGTCTTGTTGTTGTTGATGATGTGTCTTGTTGTGTCTTGTTGTTGTTGATGTGTCTTGTTGTTGTTGATGTGTCTTGTTGTGTCTTGTTGTTGTTGATGGTGTCTTGTTGTGTCTTGTTGTTGATGATGTGTCTTGTTGTTGATGATGTGTCTTGTTGTTGTCTTGTTGTTGTTGATGTGTCTTGTTGTTGATGTGTCTTGTTGTGTCTTGTTGTTGTTGATGTGTCTTGTTGTGTCTTGTTGTTGATGATGTGTCTTGTTGTTGTTGTTGATGATGTGTCTTGTTGTGTCTTGCTGTTGATGACGTGTGTTGTTGTGTCTTGTTGTTGTTGATGATGTGTCTTGTTGTGTCTTGTTGTTGTTGATGTGTCTTGTTGTTGATGTGTCTTGTTGTGTCTTGTTGTTGTTGATGTGTCTTGTTGTGTCTTGTTGTTGATGACGTGTCTTGATGTTGATGTGTCTTGATGTGTCTTGTTGTTGACGTGTCTTGTTGTGTCTTGTTGTTGTTGACGTGTCTTGTTGTGTCTTGTTGTTGTTGACGTGTTAGCGTGCGAGTGTGTCGGAGGAGAACCCCAAGGGGGTGTTCATGATGTGCATCCCCCCGCCCAACGTGACCGGCTCCCTGCACCTGGGCCACGCACTCACCAACGCCGTGGAGGACACGCTCACCCGCTGGTAAACATCACGCTCACCCACTCGCTCACCCACTCGCTCACTCACCCACTCGCTCACCCGCTCGCTCACCCACTCGCTCACTCGCCCGCTCGCTCACCCATTCGCTCACCCGCTGGTGAACCTCACGCTCACCCACTCGCTCACTCGCCCGCTCACTCACCCACTCACTCACCCACTCGCTCACCCGCTGGTGAACCTCACGCTCGCTCACTCGCTCACCCACTCACTTCACCCCCTCACTCATCCACTCACCCACTCACCCACCCACTCACTCACCCACTCACCCACTTACTCACCTACTCACTCACCTACTCACTCACCCACCTACCCACTCACCCACTCGCTCACCCACTCACCCACTCACTCACCCACCCACTCACTCACCCACCCACCACTCACCCACTCACCCACCCACTCACCCACTCACTTACCCACCCACTCACCCACTCGCTCACCCACCTACCCACTCACCCACTCGCTCACCCACCCACCCACCCACTCACCCACTCAGTCACTCACTCACCCACCCACTAACCGTCTCATTCACGCACACACTCACCCACTCGCACGATGGTGAACAGCACACTCGCACAATCTCTCTCTCACTCACCCACTCATTCGCCCACTCGCTCACTCACTCACCCACTCACTCACCCGCCCACTCGCCCGCTCACTCACCCACTCGCCCACTCACCCACTCGCCCACTCGCCCGCTCACCCGCTCACCAATGGTAGCAAACATCGCCGCTGGGGGGCGGGAGACAAAAGCCCCCGCCGCGTGCCGTGCCGGCCTTCGGAGGCGCTGCTGCCCGCAAAACCGCACCTGCCCCCGACACCCTGTGAAGGCTACGCGGGGGACCTTTGCCTTTGTGTCCGCACGAGCGCAGGCACCGCATGAGAGGAGAGACCACTCTGTGGAACCCGGGCTGCGACCACGCCGGCATCGCCACCCAGGTTCGCTGCTGCTCGGTGCATTGTGGGTAACGGGGGGGGGTGCAAAGCATCATGGGTAAATGTGTTTGGGCGTGGGGGGGGGGGGTGGATCCGTGGGTGGGGGCACTGGGGGGGGTGGGGGCGAGGCGGGGGGGGGGGCAGGGGAGGGAGGGAGGGGCGCTAGGGGGGGGCGCAGGGGTGGGGGGCGCTGGGTGTTGGCGCTGTTGTCTCCCCTGGCAACGGGGGCAGCCAGAACCACCAGCGCCTCGTCCGGCACACGGTGGTGGTGGTGGTGGTGACGACGGTGGTGGTGGTGACGGTGGTGATGGTGATAGTGGTGATGGTGATAGTGGTGGCGGTGGCATTGGTGATTGCGGTGGTGATAATGGCGGTGATGACGGTGGTGGTGGTGGCGGTGATGATTGAGGCGGTGGTGACGATGATGGCGATGGCGGTGATAATGGCGGTGATGGCAGTGATGATTGAGGCGGTGGTGACGATGATGGTGATCGCGGTGGTGATAATGGCGGTGGTGGCGGTGATGATTGAGGCGGTGGTGGCGATGATGATTGAGGTGGTGGTGACGATGATGGAGGCGATGGCGGTGATGGTCCCCTGTGGCTGTCCGCAGGTGGTGGTGGAGCGCAAGGTGAAGAAGGAGCTGGGGCTGAGTCGCCACGACCTGGGCCGGGACAACTTCGTTGAGCACGTGTGGGCCTGGAAGAGGGAGTGAGTGGGACACAGAGACACAGAGACCACCCCCCACCCATAGAGACCACCCACCCCCCCCCCCCATAGAGACCCCCCACCCCCCTCCCATAAAGACCCCCCACCCATAGAGACCCCCGTGGTCATCGTGTGGTTGTTGATTGTCGATTGCTGTGGTTGTTGATTGCTGTGGTTGTTGATTGTTGTGGTTGTTGATTGTTGTGGTTGTTGATTGATGTGGTTGTTGATTGATGTGGTTGTTGATTGTTGATTGATGTGGTTGTTGATTGTTGTTGTTGTTGTTGATTGTTGTGATTGTTAATTGTTGATTGATGTGGTTGTTGATTGTTGTGATTGTTAATTGTTGATTGATGTGGTTGTTGATTGTTGTGGTTGTTGATTGTTGTGGTTGTTGATTGATGTGGTTGTTGATTGATGTGGTTGTTGATTGTTGTGGTTGTCGATTGATGTGGTTGTTGATTGTTGTGGTTGTTGATTGTTGTGGTTGTTGATTGTTGTGGTTGTCGATTGCTGTGGTTGTTGATTGTTGTGGTTGTTGATTGTTGTGGTTGTTGATTGTTGTGGTTGTCGATTGCTGTGGTTGTTGATTGTTGTGGTTGTTGATTGATGTGGTTGTCGATTGATGTGGTTGTTGATTGTTGTGGTTGTTGATTGTTGTGGTTGTTGATTGATGTGGTTGTCGATTGCTGTGGTTGTTGATTCTTGTGGTTGTTGATTGTTGTGGTTGTTGATTGTTGTGGTTGTTGATTGTTGTGGTTGTCGATTGCTGTGGTTGTTGATTGTTGTGGTTGTTGATTGATGTGGTTGTTGATTGTTGTGGTTGTCGATTGTTGTGGTTGTTGATTGTTGTGGTTGTTGATTGTTGTGGTTGTTGATTGTTGTGGTTGTTGATTGTTGTGGTTGTTGATTGTTGTGGTTGTTGATTGTTGTGGTTGTTGATTGTTGTGGTTGTTGATTGATGTGGCTGTGGTTGTTGATTGTTGTGGTTGTTGATTGTTGTGGTTGTCGATTGTTGTGGTTGTCGATTGCTGTGGTTGTTGATTGTTGTGGTTGTCGATTGATGTGGTTGTCGATTGATGTGGTTGTTTATTGTTGTGGTTGTTGATTGATGTGGTTGTCGATTGCTGTGGTTGTTGATTGTTGTGGTTGTTGATTGTTGTGGTTGTTGATTGTTGTGGTTGTCGATTGCTGTGGTTGTTGATTGTTGTGGTTGTTGATTGATGTGGTTGTTGATTGTTGTGGTTGTCGATTGTTGTGGTTGTTGATTGTTGTGGTTGTTGATTGTTGTGGTTGTTTGTTGTTGTGGTTGTTGATTGTTGTGGTTGTTTGTTGTTGTGGTTGTTGATTGTTGTGGTTGTTGATTGTTGTGGTTGTTGATTGTTGTGGTTGTTGATTGTTGTGGTTGTCGATTGTTGTGGTTGTCGATTGCTGTGGTTGTTGATTGTTGTGGTTGTCGATTGATGTGGTTGTTGATTGTTGTGGTTGTCGATTGCTGTGGTTGTCGATTGCTGTGGTTGTTGATTGCTGTGGTTGTTGATTGTTGTGGTTGTTGATTGTTGTGGTTGTTGATTGCTGTGGTTGTTGATTGATGTGGTTGTTGATTGTTGTGGTTGTTGATTGTTGTGGTTGTTGATTGTTGTGGTTGTTGATTGTTGTGGTTGTTGATTGATGTGGTTGTTGATTGATGTGGTTGTTGATTGTTGTGGTTGTTGATTGTTGTGGTTGTTGATTGTTGTGGTTGTTGATTGATGTGGTTGTTGATTGATGTGGTTGTTGATTGATGTGGTTGTTCATTGCTGTGGTTGTTGATTGCTGTGGTTGTTGATTGTTGTGGTTGTCGATTGTTGTGGTTGTTGATTGCTGTGGTTGTTGATTACTGTGGTTGTTGATTGTTGTGGTTGTCGATTGTTGTGGTTGTTGATTGCTGTGGTTGTTGATTGATGTGGTTGTTGATTGTTGTGGTTGTTGATTGTTGTGGTTGTTGATTGTAGTGGTTGTTGATTGTTGTGGTTGTTGATTGATGTGGTTGTTGATTGTTGTGGTTGTTGATTGTTGTGGTTGTTGATTGTTGTGGTTGTTGATTGATGTGGTTGTTGATTGATGTGGTTGTTGATTGATGTGTTTGTTGATTGCTGTGGTTGTTGATTGTTGTGGTTGTTGATTGATGTGGTTGTTGATTGATGTGGTTGTTGATTGATGTGGTTGTTGATTGCTGTGGTTGTTGATTGCTGTGGTTGTTGATTGCTGTGGTTGTTGATTGATGTGGTTGATTGATGTGGTTGTTGATTGCTGTGGTTGTTGATTGTTGTGGTTGTTGATTGATGTGGTTGTTGATTGCTGTGGTTGTTGATTGCTGTGGTTGTTGATTGCTGTGGTTGTTGATTGATGTTGTTGTCGATTGTTGTGGTTGTTGATTGTTGTGGTTGTTGATTGTTGTGGTTGTTGATTGATGTGGTTGTCGATTGTTGTGGTTGTTGATTGCTGTGGTTGTCGATTGATGTGGTTGTTGATTGATGTGGTTGTTGATTGTTGTGGTTGTTGATTGTTGTGGTTGTTGATTGTTGTGGTTGTTGATTGTTGTGGTTGTTGATTGATGTGGTTGTTGATTGATGTGGTTGTTGATTGATGTGGTTGTCGATTGTTGTGGTTGTTGATTGTTGTGGTTGTTGATTGATGTGGTTGTTGATTGTTGTGGTTGTTGATTGCTGTGGTTGTCGATTGCTGTGGTTGTCGATTGCTGTGGTTGTCGATTGCTGTGGTTGTCGATTGCTGTGGTTGTTGATTGATGTGGTTGTTGATTGATGTGGTTGTTGATTGTTGTGGTTGTCGATTGATGTGGTTGTCGATTGCTGTGGTTGTCGATTGCTGTGGTTGTCGATTGTTGTGGTTGTTGATTGTTGTGGTTGTTGATTGATGTGGTTGTTGATTGTTGTGGTTGTCGATTGCTGTGGTTGTCGATTGCTGTGGTTGTCGATTGCTGTGGTTGTCGATTGATGTGGTTGTTGATTGATGTGGTTGTTGATTGTTGTGGTTGTTGATTGATGTGGTTGTTGATTGCTGTGGTTGTCGATTGCTGTGGTTTTTGATTGATGTGGTTGTTGATTGATGTGGTTGTTGATTGATGTGGTTGTTGATTGCTGTGGTTGTCGATTGCTGTGGTTGTCGATTGTTGTGGTTGTTGATTGCTGTGGTTGTCGATGATTGTGGTTGTTGATGATTGTGGTTGTTGTGGTTGCAGAAAGGGCGACCGCATTTACCATCAGCTGAGGACACTAGGCTCCTCTCTGGACTGGGACCGTGCATGCTTTACCATGGACCCCGTGAGCAACCACCACAACCACCACAACCACCACAACCACAACCACCACCACCACAACCACCACCACCACAACCACCACAACCACCACAACCACAACCACCACCACAACCACCACAACAACCACAACCATCACAACCACAACCACCACAACCACCACCACCACAACCACCACAACCACCACAACCACCAGACACAAGACAAAGCTCCCACCGTGTAGCCTTAACAGACTGTAGGGGCAAGTGCCGTTAGCGAGCAGCAGCAGCAGCAGCTACGGAGGCCACGGGGCACCGTGGCGCACGACACCATGCCCGGCCGCCTTTGTCTCCCCTAGTGGCGACGTTCACTACTACACACCGCAGCAGCAGCAGCAGCAGGTACTCGTTTGAGGGCTGAGTCGACCTAGGGGAGGAGGTCCCCAGGACCGGTTCAGACGAATCGTCCACCGGTGTTGGCCTCGAGCGGGAATCGAACTCGGGTCGCCGGGGTTTCGTAGCGCAAGCGTAGCGCTAACCGCGCTACACTGCCGCACACGCAGACACACACACACGCAGACACGCACACGCTCACACACACACACGCACACACCCACACACACACACAGACGCACACACGCAGACACACACACGCAGACGCACACACGCACACGCGCACACGCGCACACGCACACACGCACACGCGCACACGCACGCACGCACACGCACGCACGCACGCACACGCATGCGCACACACGCACACACACGCACACACACACAAAAAGACAAAGATCCCCCGTATAGCCTCAACAGACTGTAGGGGCAAGTGGCTGTTAGCGAGCAGCGAGCACCTATGAAGGCCGGAACGGCACACGAGGGGGGTGGGTGGCCAGCACCACGCCCGACCGCCTTTGTCTCCCCAGTGGCGATGTTTTTATCCACCGCACCAGGTACTTAGTTGAGGCTGAGTCGACCTAAGGGGAGGCCCAGGACCGCACGCACACGCGCGCACACACGCGCACGCACACGCGCACACACGCGCACACACGCGCGTGTGTGTGTGTGTGGTGACGCGCGGAGTTGACGCGTGGCCACGTGTCTCCCTGCGTAGAAGCTGTCGCGCGCCGTGCAGGAGGCGTTTGTGCGTCTCCATGACGACGGCGTCATCTACCGTGGCAACCGCCTCGTCAACTGGTCCTGCAGCCTCAACTCGGCCATCTCCGACATCGAGGTGAGCGCCGTCGGCGCCGCCATCGCCATCGTCACTGACGTCACCGACGTCGTCATCGTCGTCATCGTCACCACCGACGTCGTCATCGTCACCACCGACGTCGTCATCGTCACCGACATCATCATCATCATCATCGTCACCGACATCATCATCACCACATCACCATCATCATCATCACCATCATCATCATCATCACCACATCATCATCACCATCATCATCACCATCATCACCACCATCATCACCATCATCATCACCATCATCATCATCATCACCGACATCATCATCACCGAAATCATCATCACCATCATCATCCGCAACATCATCGGCGTCATCAATGTTACAGACATCAACATCACCCCCCAACAACAACAACATCATCACAATCACCGACACCATTCCCACCATCACCGATGGTGTTTGTGTGTGTGTGTGGGGAGCGGTGGCGCAGCGCTTAGCAGCGCACGATGCCACGGATCCGACCATGACACCCGGGTTCGATCCCCGCTCTCTCACGACCAGTAACAGTGACGTCAGATGTCCACGGTGGCTTGGAGATGTTGACTACCTCGCCTGGTGTACAGGACGTCGTGGGTTCGATCCCATCCCTGACAACGCCTGCTGCTGTAGATTTGGAGTCTGCGTCTCTCTCTCTCTCTCATCATCATCACGGTGGCTGGGAGATGTTAACTACCTCGCCTGGTACGCAGGAGGCCGTGGGTTCGATCCCGACCCTGACAACGCCTGCTGCTGCTGTAGATTTGGAGTCTGCGTCTCTCTCATCATCATCATCACGGTGGCTAGGAGATGTTGACTACCTCGCCTGGTACGCAGGAGGTCGTGGGTTCCATCCCGACCCTGACGACGCCTGCTGCTGCTGTAGATTTGGAGTCTGTGTCTCTCTCTCTCATCATCATCACGGTGGCTATGAGATGTTGACTACCTCGCCTGGTGTACAGGAGGTCGTGGGTTCGATCCCGACCCTGACACCGCCTGCTGCTGCTGTAGATTTGGAGTCTGCGTCTCTCTCTCTCTCTCTCCCCGTGGTCACGTGGATTTTTCTCCGCATCCTCCGGTTTCCCCCCCCCTCCACGTTTAGGGGTCGTCCATAAATGACGTCATGCACCTTGGGGGGGGGGGGGTCAGACATTTGTGACGATGTGTGACGAGTGGGGGGGGGTGGGGGGTGTTTGAGAAATGTGACGTCACATCAAAATTGCGCAACTTTATAAATAAACATAGACACAACACGTTCTACTTAATTAAATATACCTTTTTAATAAGTGTTTCCTTCCTACAACATCAGAGTGCAGCGCCACATTAAATACGCAACTACTACAATGACAACAATAGTTTAAAGCGATTTGAAGCACTTTTTATTTTTGTGATGTCATGTTTGAGAGGGGAGAGGCGGGGGGTCTGACTCTTTGTGATGCCATGTGACTAAGGGGGTGGAGGGGGGGGGGGAATCACGTGACGTCATTTATGGCCGGCCCCTTAGGAGCAACGTCGCACAGTCAGGGTGTTGTGAACGTTCACTCCCGATGGCGACGTTGAGCTGTCATATGTGGTCAGGTCGCTTCTGAACAAAAGCGCTACGACACTCAGTTGGGGTCCTCATCTGGGTTTAACTTCTCAGCCGGTCCCCTTGAACCCCCTCCCATTAGGTCTACTCAGCCTTAAACGGGTGCCTGGTGCGTTGCGTGTTAAACATCAGCAGTCCGTGGGTCTACGTGGTGTCTATTGGGGGGGGTCTACGTGGTGTCTATGGGGGGTCTACGTGGTGTCTATGGGTCTACGGGGTGTCTATGGGTCTCTGTGGTGTCTGTAGGTCTCTGTGGTGTCTGTAGGTCTATGTTGTGTCTATGGGTCTACGTGGTGTCTGTAGGTCTACGTGGTGTCTGTGGGTCTCCATGGTGTCTGTAGGACTCTGTGGTGTCTATGGGTCTCTGTGGTGTCTGTAGGTCTATGTGGTGTCTGTAGGTCTATGTGGTGTCTATGTGTCTATGGGTCTGTGGGGTGTCTATGGGTCTATGGGGTGTCTATGGGCCTATGGGGTGTCTATGGGTCTGTGGGGTGTCTATGGGTCTCTGTGATGTCTATGGGTCTACGTGGTGTCTATGGGTCTACGTGGTGTCTATGGGTCTACGTGGTGTCTATGGGTCTACGTGGTGTCTATGAGTCTACGTGGTGTCTATGGGTCTACGTGGTGTCTATGGGTCTACGTGGTGTCTATGGGTCTATGTGGTGTCTATGGGTCTGTGGGGTGTCTGTAGGTCTATGTTGTGTCTACGGGTCTATGGGGTGTCTGTAGGTCTCTTGTGTCTATGGGTCTACGTGGTGTCTATGGCTCTACGTGGTGTCTATGTGTCTATGTTGTGTCTATGGGTCTATGGGGTGTCTGTAGGTCTTTGTGGTGTCTATGGGTCTATGGGGTGTCTGTAGGTCTCTGTGGTGTCTATGGGTCTACGTGGTGTCTGTAGGTCTATGTTGTGTCTATGGGTCTACGTGGTGTCTGTAGGTCTATGTTGTGTCTATGGGTCTACGTGGTGTCTGTAGGTCTCTGTGGTGTCTATGGGTCTACGTGGTGTCTGTAGGTCTATGTTGTGTCTATGGGTCTACGTGGTGTCTGTAGGTCTATGTTGTGTCTATGGGTCTACGTGGTGTCTGTGGGTCTCCATGGTGTCAATAGGACTCTGTGGTGTCTATGGGACTCTGTGATGTCTATGGGTCTCTGTGGTGTCTGTAGGTCTACGTGAGGTCTATGTGTCTATGGGTCTGTGGGGTGTCTATGGGTCTATGGGGTGTCTATGGGTCTATGTGGTGTCTATGGGTCTACGTGGTGTCTATGTGTCTATGGGTCTGTGGGGTGTCTATGGGTCTATGGGGTGTCTATGGGTCTATGTGGTGTCTATGGGTCTCTGTGATGTATATGGGTCTACGTGGTGTCTATGGGTCTACGTGGTGTCTATGGGTCTATGTGGTGTCTATGGGTCTATGGGGTGTCTATGGGTCTGTGGGGTGTCTATGGGTCTCTGTGATGTCTATGGGTCTACGTGGTGTCTATGGGTCTACGTGGTGTCTATGGGTCTACGTGGTGTCTATGGGTCTATGGGGTGTCTATGGGTCTACGTGGTGTCTATGGGTCTACGTGGTGTCTATGGATCTCTGTGGTATCTATGGGTCTACGTGGTGTCTATGGGTCTATGGGGTGTCTATGGGTCTCTGTGGTGTCTATGGGTCTATGTGGTGTCTATGGGTCTTTGTGGTGTCTATGGGTCTACGTGGTTTCTATGGGTCTACGTGGTGTCTATGAGTCTACGTGGTGTCTATGGGTCTGTGTGGTGTCTGTAGGTCTCTGGTGTCTATGGGTCTACGTGGTGTCTATGGGTCTTTGTGGTGTCTATGGGTCTATGTGGTGTCTATGGGTCTACGTGGTGTCTATGGGTCTATGTGGTGTCTGTAGGTCTCTGTGGTGTCTATGGGTCTATGGGGTGTCTTTGGGTCTACGTGGTGTCTATGGGTCTATGTGGTGTCTATGGGTCTATGTGGTGTCTATGGGTCTACGTGGTGTCTGTGGGTCTATGGGGTGTCTGTAGGTCTCTGTGGTGTCTATGGGTCTATGTGGTGTCTATGGGTCTCTGTGATGTCTATGGGTCTACGTGGTGTCTATGGGTCTACATGGTGTCTATGGGTCTATGTGGTGTCTATGGGTTTACGTGGTGTCTCTGGGTCTCTGTGATGTCTATGGGTCTACGTGGTGTGTATGGGTCTATGTGGTTGTCTATGGGTCTATGTGGTGTCTATGGGTCTGTGTGGTGTCTATGGGTGTACGTGGTGTCTATGGGTCTACGTGGTGTCTATGGCTCTTTGTGGTTGTCTATGGGTCTACGTGGTGTCTATGGGTCTATGGGGTGTCTATGGGTCTATGTGGTGTCTATGGGTCTACGTGGTGTCTATGGGTCTACGTGGTGTCTATGGGTCTATGGGGTGTCTATGGGTCTACGTGGTGTCTATGGGTCTACGTGGTGTCTATGGGTCTATGGGGTTTCTGTAGGTCTTTATGGGTCTATGGGGTTTCTGTAGGTCTATATGGGTCTTTGGGGTGTCTATGGGTCTATGGGGTTTCTGTAGGTCTATATGGGTCTATGGGGTGTCTATGGGTCTATGGGGTTTCTGTAGGTCTATATGGGTCTTTTGGGGTGTCTATGGGTCTATGGGGTTTCTGTAGGTCTATATGGGTCTATGGGGTTTCTGTAGGTCTATATGGGTCTTTGGGGTGTCTATGGGTCTATGGGGTTTCTGTAGGTCTATATGGTTCTATGGGGTGTCTATGGGTCTATAGGGGTTGGGTTTCTGTAGGTCTATATGGGTCTATGGTGTGTCTATGGGTCTATGGGGTTTCTGTAGATCTATATGGGTCTATGGGGTTTCTGTAGGTCTATATGGGTATTTGGGGTGTCTATGGGTCTATGGGGTTTCTGTAGGTCTATATGGGTCTATGGGGTGTCTATGGGTCTATGGGGTTTCTGTAGGTCTATATGGGTCTATGGGGTTTCTGTAGGTCTATATGGGTCTTTGGCGTGTCTATGGGTCTATGGGGTTTCTGTAGGTCTATATGGGTCTATGGGGTGTCTATGGGTCTATGGGGTTTCTGTAGGTCTATATGGGTCTATGGGGTGTCTATGGGTCTGTGGGGTTTCTGTAGGTCTATATGGGTCTATGGGATGTCTATGGGTCTATGGGGTTTCTGTAAGTCTATATGGGTCTATGGGGTGTCTTTGGGTCTATGGGGTTTCTGTAGGTCTATATGGGTCTATGGGGTTTCTGTAGGTCTATATGGTTCTTTGGGGTGTCTATGGGTCTATGGGGTTTCTGTAGATCTATATGGGTCTATGGGGTTTCTGTAGGTCTATATGGGTCTATGGGGTGTCTATAGGTCTATGGGGTTTCTGTAGGTCTATATGGGTCTATGGGATGTCTATGGGTCTTTGGGGTGTCTGTAGGTTTATATGAGTATGGGATGTCTATGGGTCTATGGGGTTTCTGTAGGTCTATATGGGTCTATGGTGTTTCTATGGGTCTATGGGGCTTCTGTAGGTCTATATGGGTCTATGGGGTTTCTGTAGGTCTATATGGGTCTTTGGGGTGTCTATGGGTCAATGGGGTTTCTGTAGATCTATATGGGTCTATGGGGTGTCTATGGGTCTATGGGGTTTCTGTAGGTCTATATGGGTCTATGGGGTGTCTATGGGTCTATGGGGTTTCTGTAGGTCTATACGGGACTATGGGGTGACTATGGGTCTATGTGGTGTCTGTAGGTTTATATGGGTCTATGGGGTATCTATAGGTCTATGGGGTTTCTGTAGGTCTATATGGGTCTATGGTGTGTGTATGGGTCTATGTGGTGTCTGTAGGTCTATATGGGTCTATGGGGTGTCTATGGGTCTATGGGGTTTCTGTAGGTCTATATGGGTCTATAGGATGTCTATGGGTCTATGGGGTTTCTGTAGGTCTATATGGGTCTATGGGGTGTCTATGGGTCTATGGGGTTTCTGTAGGTCTATATGGGTCTATGGGGTGTCTATGGGTCTATGGGGTTTCTGTAGGTCTATATGGGTCTATGGTGTGTCTATGGGGTTTCTGTAGGTCTATATGGGTCTATGGGGTGTCTATGGGTCTATGGGGTGTCTGTAGGTCTATATGGGTCTATGGGGTGTCTATGGGGTTTCTGTAGGTCTATATGGGTCTATGGGGTGTCTATGGGGTTTCTGTAGGTCTATATGGGTCTATGGGGTGTCTATGGGTCTATGGGGTTTCTATAGGTCTATATGGGTCTATGGGGTGTCTATGGGTCTATGGGGTTTCTGTAGGTCTATATGGGTCTATATGGGTCTATGAGGTCTGCACGGGTTTTGTGGGTACCTGTGGGTCTGATAATGAGCGGAGGAGACAGCACACCGCCTATGGCAGCACTTGCCCCGACAGTCTGTTGAAGGCTACCTGGGGTGGTGGGCTGCCTTTGTCTTTGTAGGTGGACAAGAAGGAGCTGAGTGGCCGCACACTGCTGCCGGTCCCCGGCTACTCGGAGAAGGTCGAGTTCGGAGTCCTCGTGTCCTTCGCCTACAAGGTGGAGGACTCAGGTACCACGTGGTGATGGTGGTGGTGGTGAGGGTGGTGAGGGTCTCCCCCGCCTCTCCCCCGCGTCTCCCCCGCGTCTCCCTGTGTCCCCCCTGTCTCTCCCCCCGTGTCTCCCTGTGTCTCTCCCTATCCCCCCCCCCCATGTCTCCCTGCGTCTCCGCCGTGTCTCCCCCGTGTCTCCCCGCGTCCCCCCCTATGTCTCCATTCACGTCCCCCCCGTGTCTCCCTGCGTCTCCCCCGTGTCTCTCTGTGTCTCCCCCATGTCTCCCTGCGTCTCCCCCGTGTCTCCCTGCGTCTCCCCCGTGTCTCCCTGTGTCCCCCCCGGCTCTCCCTGTGTCTCCCCCGTGTCTCCCTGTGTCTCCCCCGTGTCTCCCTGTGTCTCCCTGTGTCTCCCTGTGTCCCCCCCGTGTCTCCCTGCGTCTCCCCGCGTCCCCCCCCCCCCCCGTGTCTCCATTCACGTCTCCCCCGCGTCTCCCCCTTGTTTCCCCCTTGTCTCCCCCTTGTCTCCCCCTTGTCTCCCCCTTGTCTCCCCCTTGTCTCCCCCGCGTAGACGAGGAGGTGGTGGTGGCGACCACGCGAGTGGAGACCATGCTGGGAGACACGGGCGTCGCAGTCCACCCCGACGATCCCCGCTACACGGTGAGGTCACGGGAGGTCACGGGAGGTCGTCACTGGTCACGGGAGGTCGCGGCTGGTCATGGAAGGTTACGGCAGGTCATAGGAGGTCATGGGAGGTCATGACCGGTCACGGGAGGTCGCGGCTGGTCATGGGCGGTCACGGCAGGTCTCGGTAGTTTGCGTCTCTCTCCGTGGCCGTAGTGAACATTGTGGTCGATGTTGTGGTGGACGCGGTGGTTGATGGGGTCAACGTGGTGGTGGTGGTGGTTGATGGGGTCAACGTGGTGGTGGTGGTTGATGGGGTCAACGTGGTGGTGGTGGTGGTGGTTGATGGGGTCAACGTGGTGGTGGTGGTTGATGGGGTCAACGTGGTGGTGGTTGTTGTGGTGGTTGATGGGGTCAACGTGGTGGTGGTGGTGGTTGTTGCAGTGGTTGATGGGGTTAACGTGGTGGTGGTTGTTGATGGGGTTAACGTGGTGGTGGTAGTTGATGGGGTCAATGTAGTGGTGGTGGTGGTTGATGGGGTCAACGTAGTGGTGGTGGTGGTTGATGGGGTCAACGTGGTGGTGGTGGTGGTTGATGGGGTCAACGTGGTGGTGGTGGTTGATGGGGTCAACGTGGTGGTGGTTGATGGGGTCAACGTGGTGGTGGTGGTGGTTGTTGTGTTGGTTGATGGGGTTAACGTGGTGGTGGTGGTTGTTGCGTTGGTTGATGGGGTTAACGTGGTGGTGGTGGTTGATGGGGTCAACGTGGTGGTGGTGTTTCGATTTAAAGCTTTCGTGACTGCAATGATTCATCTTCTTTGGTTCTTTCGGTAAAGTTCTCATTCTACGTGACTTTACCGAAAGAACCAAAGAAGGTGGTGGTGGTGGTTGATGGGGTCAACGTGGTGGTGGTGGTGGTTGATGGGGTCAACGTGGTGGTGGTGGTTGATGGGGTCAACGTGGTGGTGGTGGTGGTTGATGGGGTCAACGTGGTGGTGGTGGTGGTTGATGGGGTCAACGTGGTGGTGGTTGATGGGGTCAACGTGGTGGTGGTTGATGGGGTCAACGTGGTGGTGGTGGTGGTGGTTGATGGGGTCAACGTGGTGGTGGTGGTGGTTGATGGGGTCAACGTGGTGGTGGTGGTGGTGGTTGATGGGGTCAACGTGGTGGTGGTTGTTGTGGTGGTTGATGGGGTTAACGTGGTGGTGGTGGTTGTTGCGGTGGTTGATGGGGTTAACGTGGTGGTGGTGGTGGTTGTTGCGTTGGTTGATGAGGTTAACGTGGTGGTGGTGGTGTTGGTGGTTGATGGGGTTAACGTGGTGGTGGTTGTTGTGTTGGTTGATGGGGTTAACGTGGTGGTGGTGGTTGCGTTGGTTGATGAGGTTAACGTGGTGGTTGTGTTGGTTGATGGGGTTAACGTGGTGGTGGTGGTTGATGGGGTTAACGTGGTGGTGGTTGTTGCGTTGGTTGATGAGGTTAACGTGGTGGTTGTGTTGGTTGATGGGGTTAACGTGGTGGTGGTGGTTGTGTTGGTTGATGGGGTTAACGTGGTGGTGGTGGTTGTGTTGGTTGATGGGGTTAACGTGGTGGTGGTGGTGGTGGTGGTTGTGTTGGTTGATGGGGTTAACGTGGTGGTGGTGGTGGTTGTGTTGGTTGATGGGGTTAACGTGGTGGTGGTGGTTGATGGGGTTAACGTGGTGGTGGTTGTTGTGGTGGTTGTTGTCGTGGTGGTTGTTGACATGGTGGTTGTTGTGGTGGTTGTTGTGGTGGTTGTTGACGTGGTGGTGATGGTTGTTGTGGTGGTTGTTGTGGTGGTTGTTGTGGTGGTTGTGGTGGTTGTTGACGTGGTGGTTGTTGTTGTGGTGGTTGTTGTGGTGGTTGTTGTTGTGGTGGTTGTTGTGGTGGTTGTTGTGGTGGTTGTTGACGTGGTGGTTGTTGTTGTGGTGGTTGTGGTGGTGGTTGTTGTGGTGGTTGTTGTGGTGGTTGTGGTGGTTGTTGACGTCGTGGTTGTTGTGGTGGTTGTTGTGGTGGTTGTTGTGGTGGTTGTTGTGGTGGTTGTGGTGGTTGTTGACGTGGTGGTTGTTGTGGTTGTTGTTGACGTGGTTGTTGTTGTGGTGGTTGTTGTGGTGGTTGTTGACGTGGTTGTTGTTGTGGTGGTTGTTGTGGTGGTGGTGATGGTTGTTATGGGGGTTGTTGTGGTGGTTGTTGTGGTGGTTGTTGTGGTGGTTGACGTGGTGGTGGTTGTTGTGGTGGTTGTTGTGGTGGTTGACGTGGTGGTGGTTGTGGTGGTGGTTGTTGTGGTGGTTGTTGTGGTGGTTGACGTGGTGGTGGTTGTTGTTGTGGTGGTTGTTGTGGTGGTTGTGGTGGTGGTTGTTGTTGCGGCACAGCACCTGCGGGGTCGGTTCGTGCTGCACCCGTTCTGCGGGCGCCGCCTGCCCATCGTCCACGACGACTTCGTGGACACGGCCTTCGGAACAGGTGACCCACCCACACATCGTGAACCCCCCACCCACACATCCCACCCACACATCGTGAACCTCACCCACCCACCCACCCCACCCACACATCGTGAACCCCACCCACACATCGTGAACCCCACCCACACATCCCACCCACACATCGTGAACCCCACCCACCCACACATCGTGAACCCCCACCCACCCACACATCGTGAACCCCACCCACCCACACATCGTGAACCCCCACCCACACATCGTGAACCCCACCCACCCACACATCGTGAACCCCCCACCCACACATCGTGAACCCCACCCACCCACCCCACCCACA